>NW_026068046.1:5197153-5203059 GCF_014885135.2 Alexandromys fortis | reverse complement strand
TAAGATGGTATCTTAAAGTTGTCTTGATTTGCATTTCCCTGATCGCTAAGGAAGTTGAGCATGACCTTAGGTGTCTTTTGGCCATTTGAACTTCTTCTGTTGAGAGATCTTTGTTCAGCTCAGTGCCCCATTTTATAATTGGGTTGATTAGCCTTTTACGGTCTAGTTTCTTGAGTTCTTTATATCCAACAATTGATAAATGAGATACTATGAAACTGAAAAGGTTTTGTACACCAATAAACACTATAATTTGAGTGAAGAGGTAGAATACAGACTAGAAAATAATCTTTGCCACTTACTTGACAGTGCTAAATCTTTGCCAATTTCTTACTTGACAGTGTTATTAAAAATATATAAATATCTCAAAATACTAAACATCAAAAATGGGGTACAAAAATAAACAGAAGATTCTACAGAAAATTATAAACAAATGGCTGACAAACATTTTTAAAAGATTTAACATCCTTAGCCAACAGGGAAAGGCAAATTAAAACCAGGTTTTTGTTTCTTCTTACTCCATTAAGAAAATCTAAGATAAAATTAAAACCAATCAATCAACCAAGAGAACAATCAAACCAAATTATGACAAGTTCTGGTGTCAATATTAGGAAAAAGGAATATTTAACTATGTATTGAGAGCAGCTACCAGGTATAGCCGGTGATTATTAATTCATTTCCCGGAAATCCAGACCTGAATAATCAAACAGAAACTATATTAATCCAATACTGTTTGGCCAGTGGTTCATACATACTTCTTTCTCACTCTATACCTTAAATTAACCCATTTCTATTAATCTATATATTGCTGCAAGGCTGCTGCTTACCTGAAAAGGTCTTTCTCCTTTACCAGCTACATTATGTCTCTTCGACTCTGTCTACTCTCTTTCCATATCTCTGTTTAGATTTCCTATCTGGCTTTACTCTGCTAAGCCATTGGTTGAAGCAGCTTCTTTATTAACCAATAGTTAAAAAAACCATATTCACAGCATATATGTGAATCCCATATCTACTATCATTTTCTGTCTAAATGAAAAAGGTTTTAAAACCAAAAAAAAAACTTTAACATATTAAAATTACATATAACAAAACAGTATTTATATCTATTTTATCTTTTATCATAGTTAAGAGAAACCATAACTATCTATCTTCAACCTAATTATACAAAATCTATCTTTAATAATTATTGCTATCTTTCTTCAACTCCATTAAAGATCTCAGAAGGATGTAATATTGCCTAAGTAAACAGGAAGTACATTGTAAGCAACTTTCAAAACTCTAGAATTGACAGAGACATCTCTGGACAGTCATCCAAAGTTCTTTTTCAAATTTGGGTCTTCCATCTTCATCCTACAGGCCCATAGTATATGACAGACATCTCCATGAAGAACTAAATTTGAAAGGCTCTTTTGCCTATATTGGCAGTTTGTCAGACACTTTCCTCTGTGTACTGCAGAATGTCTGGCAGACTCCCCAATGAACAGGAGTTTCCCAAAACTGTCTCACCTTCCTCTGGCAAGCTCAACAGTCATCCACCTGTGGGTCGTGAATGTCCAGTTTACAGAGCATACCATCAAACAGTCTAGATAAGAATAGTTCCTTGTCAAAATGGTTAGCAAACTCCATAAGGAGATTCTTCGATGGCCACTATACTCTCTGAAGAAATTAGTGCTGTCAGAAGCTGACATGTCTCACTGTCAAGAAAAGTCTAAATTCTTAAAGCTTTTTAAAGGGCATATGCTGTAGGTCTTTGAAGTGTTTAAGATTATCTATGTAACTGAAATATATCTCTGTATGTCTAGAAAACCTAACTAATGCAATGAAAAGTTTGATTATTATAGATGAATATCCATTAATCTTTATTTCTTAACTATGCATTGCATTTTTATATGAGCTGCACAAATACCTTAAATAAGAATATATATATACATATATATATATATACACATACATATATATAGTGACAAAATTGACCTTGAATTTGTATCAAGAAACAAAGATCCATACCAATGCAAAGTATTCATCATATTCCCTTTATTTTTATTTTAGAAACTGACTTTGATCATTAACCATTTAAAATCAAACCTCTTTAAATGAAAATAAACATTTATAAACAATCATTTTGGCAATTTTGTCACTGTTTTCTCCAAACAGTTTCCTGCTGTTTGTTAGGCAAAATATTTTTAGAGCCAACAGAGACCATTCATGGAGTCTTGTTCCATCAAACCACACAGTACTGTGGAAAAAAACTACAGGTTCCCATCCTCTGTTGTAACAAATGTACAACCTCTTTTCCAAAGTAACATATTCTTCTACTCAATTTTTGAAGTAAAGATACCTATAAAATATATATGTTGTTTAGTTTAGCAGCCCATACAATGCAATGTCTCCCATACTTATCTCATTCACAGTAAAAAAAAATTCAAATAAAACACAACAGTATATATAATCCAGACTCTGTGTATTTTTTATCTATACATTTTTTTTTTTTTTACTTTATTACTTTTTAACATTTATTGTATTTACTCCTTTGGTTGCTCTAAGCCATTGGCTGAATTAGCTGCTCTATTAACCAATGGTAATAAAACATATTCACAGCATACAGAGGGTAATCACACATCACCCAGGTAATCAGCTTAGAGATTACTCTATTTCCGATACTCAAAAGTATCCTATATCCTATTACAGAGTTACATGTTCAACCATATCATTTTCTGCTCTGTTCATAATATTCAGGAAGAGCTAAAGTGTTCATCAAGCAAAGACTAATTAATGAAATGTGGTAAATTTATATAATGGAATCCTAGTAAAATGTTAAGAAAAATATAATTATGAACATTTCAAGTAAATGAATGGATCTGGAAACAATCATTCTGAGTGAGGTAACACAAACTCAGAAATACAAATATTTCAAGTTTTCTCTAATTTGTAGTTATTACCTTTGAACCATCAGGTATTTGTGCTACATTTAAAGCATCCAGTGTGGTCAGAACATTAGAAAAGGGACACAGGGAGATGTTTTTTAAGATACAGGGCATAGTATCACTATTATAAATGGTTAAAGAGGAATAATACATAAGGGAAAGTTAAACTGGACAAGGGATAGGAAGGTGTGGAGACTGGTATATGCAGACGGGAAATTAACAGAGAAGTCCTAGCTCTACTGGACCCCGCCTGCCAAGTTCCTCCTTTTGTCCCCAGCTCAATTGGCTACCAGCCATCCCTGTTTAGGTGCTGAGGAACTCCATCTGGACGGTGAGTGTGTGCTATCCAGGGGCGCATTGTCCAGGAAGAGAGCACAAACCCCCCTCCCCCAGCTCCTTCTGCAGGGCTGTCTTTCTTACACAGGACCCCCTCTCCCCCAAGCCTGCATAGTCTGCAAGGTCCTTTGATCAGGAACAGTCTTCTGCTCCTACACTAAGGAGACCTACCCAGAGCGGTGCGTGCCTGCCTACCAGGCAGGCCTCAAGGACCCCCAAAGGGAGCACGGACACCTTCAGCTTGCACGGCAGGGCCTCCTGTGTTCTACTAGACCCCGCCCTGCCCCCCAAGTTCGCCCTTTTGCCCACGGGTCATTGGACTATCAGGTGTCCATGCTTTGGTGCTGAGGAGTTTCATTGGACAGGAACAGTTCCTGCTTCTACACTGAGGAGATTGACCCAGAGAGTTAGTCACAGCAAAGTCTGGACCAAGACCAAGGCCTCTCCTGGTTCCATTTTAAGGAAGAGATGGGAAGGTGCCAATGCAAGAATTCCTCCATCAACCTGAAAGGCAACATGACATCACCAGAATCCAGGGATCCCGAAATGAAAAGAATTGTACAGCCCACTTCAGAAGAATTAGAAGAAATCAACTCAAAAGTGAATTATATAAAAATGATAGAAGACCTTAAACAGCAGGTGAAAAACTGCCATAACCAATTAGAGATTACAAACAAAAAGGTTGAGGAAATGAATAAATTGATCAAAGATACCCAAAAAAAAAAAAAAAACAAGAGAAACAAAAGAAAGCAATCAAACAGGTAAGGGAAGCGGTTCAAGACTTGGAGAATGAAATGGAAGTAATGAAGAAAACACAAACCAAGGGAAGGATGGAGATGGAAAATCTGGGTAAACGAACAGGAACTACAGAGACGAGTACTACCAACAGATTACAAGAGATAGAAGAAAGAATATCAGACACTGAAGATACCATAGAGAAAATAAACACACTGATCAAAGAAAACAGCAAAAACAACAAATTCTCATCATAAAACATTGAGGAAATCTGGGACACAATAAAAAGACCAAACTTAAGAATTATAGGGGTAGAAGAAGAAGAAGTACAGCTCAAGGGTCCAGAAAATATATTTAATAAAATTATAGAAGAAGACTTTCCCAACCTAAAGAAAGATATTCCTGTGAAGGTCCAAGAAGCATACAGAACACCGAATAGACTGGACCAAAAAAAAAAAATCTCCTCACCATATAATAATCAAAACACAAAACATACAAGAATAAAGAAAGAATATTAAGAGCTTCAAAGGAAACAGGCCAACTTACTTATAAAGGTAAACCTATCAGACTTACACCTGCCTTCTCTATGGAAACCATGAAAGCCAGAAGGTCCTGGATAGATGTTCTGCAGAAAAGAAGAGAGCGTGGACGCAAGCCGAGACTACTATACCCAGCCAAGCTTTCATTCACTATAAATGGAAAAAACAAAATTTTCCAGGATAAAAATAAATTTAAACAATATGTAGCCAAAAAACCAGCCTTACAGAAAGTAATAGAAGGAAAATCAAAATCCAAGAGTCCAACAATGCCCACAATAACTCAGACATATAATGACCCTTCACCAGCATACCTCAACGAAGGGAAACACACAAACTCTACTACCAAAAAAGAAAAAGAAAAAAAATGATCGGAGTTAACAACCACTGGTCATTAATATCACTTAATATCAATGGACTCAACTCACCTATAAAGAGGCACAGGCTAAGAGATTGGATACAGAAACAGGATCCAACATTTACAAGAAACACACCTCAACCACAAAGACAGACATCTACTCAGAGTAAAGGGCTGGGAAAATGTTTATCAAGCAAATGGACCTAAGAAACAAGCAGGTGTGGCCATACTAATTTCTAACAAAGTTGACTTCAAACTAAAAATGATCAGAAGAGATGGAGAGGGACATTTTTTACTCATAACAGGATCAATTCATCAAGAGGAAGTCTCAATCCTGAATATCTATGCCCCTAATATAAAAGCACCCACTTACGTAAAAGAAATATTACTAAAACTCAAGGCAGTCATCAAACCTCACACACTAGTAGTAGGAGATTTCAACACTCCTCTCTCACCAATGGACAAGTCAATCAGACAGAAACCTAACAGAGAAATAAGTGGATAAAGGGAGGTAATGAATCAAATGGACTTAACAGACATTTATAGATCATTCCACCCAAATAGGAAAGAATATACCTTCTTCTCTGCAGCTCATGGAACCTTCTCGAAAATTAACCACATACTCAGTAACAAAGCAAACTTCCACAGTTTCAAAAAAAATATTAGTAACCATATGTGTCTTATAGGATCACCGTGGGTTAAAATTAGAATTCAACAAATATGCTACCCCTAGAAAGCCTATGAACTCATGGAAACTGGACAGTCAACTACTGAACCACACCTGGATCAAGGAAGAAATAAAGAATGTAATCAAAGACTTTCTTGAATTCAATGAAAATAAAGAGACAACCTACTCAAACCTATGGGACACTATGAAAGCAGTGGTAAGAGGAAAGTTCATAGCACTAAGTGCCCACTTAAAGAAAACGGAGAAAGCACACATAGGAGACTTAACTGCCCACCTGAAAGCTCTAGAAAAAAAAAAAAAGAAGCAGACTCACCTAGGAGGAGAAGAAGAAG
>NW_026068046.1:5117446-5194445 GCF_014885135.2 Alexandromys fortis | reverse complement strand
ATAAATAAAGGACATTGAGCATATAATTTGTGATCCTAGAGAAGCTAAATAAGAAGGTGAACCCAAAGGAAAACATATAGTCACCCGCCTGGATATGGGAAGTAGACAAGATTGCCGCGCAAAAACTGGGAACTTGGGGTGAGGTGGCATGGGGCCAAGGGGAAATGGGGTGAGAAACCTGAGAAGGGGAGATTGAGGGGAGCTTGGGGGAATGGGATGGTTGGGATAAAGGAAGGGTGGACACGGGAGCAGAGAAATATATATCCTAATTAAGGGAGCCATCTTAGGGTTGGCAAGAGACTTGAATCTAGAGGGGATCGCAGGTGTCCAGGGAGATGTCCCCAGCTAGTACCTTGAGCAACTGAGGAGAGGGAATCTGAAATGAACCCTATCCTATAGTCATACTGATAAATATCTTACATATCACCTTAGAACCTTCATCTGGCCATGGATCGAGATAGAGACAGAGACCCAAATTGGAACACTGGACTAAGCTCTTAAGACCCAAATGAGGAGCAGAAGGAGGGAGAACATGAGCAAGGAAGTCAGGTCCACGAGGGGGGCACCCACCCGCTGTGACAGTGGAATTGATCTATTGGGAGCTCATCAAGGCCAGCATGACTGGGACTGAATAAGCATGGGATGAAACCGGACTCCCTGAACCTGGCGGACAATGAAGGCTGATGAGAAGCCAAGGACAATGGCACTAGGTTTCGATCCTAATACATGAACTGGCTTTGTGGGAGCCTAGCCTGCTTGGATGCTCACCTTCCTGGTCCTGGATAGAAGTGGGAGGACCTTGGACTTCCTGCAGGGCAGGGAATCTGGACTGCTCATCATTCTCGGGAGGGAGAGGGAATGGAGTGGGGGGAGGGGGAGAAGGGTGGGGAGTGGGGAAAGGGAGAGATGTGTGGGAGGAGGGGGAGGAAAATGGGAAACGGGGAGGAGGCAGTTATTTTACAAATAAATAAATTAATAAAAAGAAAAAAAACAATAGAACAGCAAAAAAAAACAGAAGTCCTATTGTAAAATCATATGAATATGTACTATTATAAAAGCCTTGTCAAATACACACATAATGCATATAAAAAGAGTTTAAATGAATTTACTCAATAATGAGACAACAACATGTCTACTAGATACCACTCACTAGCAAATAAAAAGATCAGTCACATGAATGGGTAATTCATTTTGCATTTGTTAGCCAATAAGTTCTCATAGACAGACATTCCTGAAACATAATAGGCTGTTGCCAATACATTTCTGTGTAGCATGATTAATAAAAACCCAGACAGAAATTGGGGTTCAACCTGAAGATCAGAAAAACAGAACAGTTAGTCACTGACTCTTATCTCTACCTCAGTCTGAATTGGCGATCCTTTCTCCAAGGATCTCAGAATAAGACCATGTGTGAGAGCTGTCTTCTCCCATCTTATATTCTTCTCTATTGTTGGGATTAATGGTATGCACTGCTACCACCTGATTTCTAGGGCAAACTAGTGGGGCTATTGGGAGTAAAGGTATGTGTCACTACTGCCTCATCTGTAAGGCTGTTCAGTGCAGCTCTTTCACTATCTGAACTTTAGGCAAGCTTTATTTATTAAAATACAAATGTTATATCGCTACGTACTTAACATATCGAACATGGAATAATCAAGCTGGTGCTTTCCTATGAGCTTAATTTTTACTAAGTAGAAGGAAAGAAATGCCTTAAAATATGTTCAAATATTTGCTTTTTATAGAAACATCAGAGCATGATTATCAATATTGCTATATCTTTTAAGTTTCCACAGTTTTTCTTTTCTGAATAACAAGAAGTTAGCTTTTAACTCAATGTCAAAGATCAAAGGAGGCAAATCATTTGAAAATAAACTTCATAAAAAGATATGTCTTGTTTATTTAAATAAATTTGTCCAGGTTATTATAAATAAATTTTAACACTGAATACATGGAGGATTTGTTGGCTTAAGCACATAGTAGATGGGGAAATTCTGGGTGCGTAGACCAAATCACGGAAAGAAAGATGATTTATGCATATAATTAAAATTCGGTAATGAAAAAGTATGTTCCCATAAGTACTTGTTCACTGCCAAAACTAAAACTTAAAGATCCAAGCATACTGAACAGTCTGATAATTATTCATAATGCTGTCTTAATCCTTTTACTTTGCTGTAATAGAATCTAGTAGTGATTGTTTCAGAATCTTTATCTAAGTGAAACTTGGATCAGTGGATTGTCTAAAGAAACAATTTGCTTATTACAAGCATTTTAAACACATTTGGGGAGGCTTTCATGGTTAAGTTGAAGTGAATAGCTTGGTTGATATGAAACTTTAGTAGTTATTTTTTTATCATGTTAAAAAGTTCTTATATGGAAAATTTTAATTACCATAACAGAAAACATCATACAAGTATTGCTTAGTTTTAAATACCAAATACTGCTTAGTTTTAAATGAAATGCACAATATTGGAAGGTTTGGTTTTTAATTTTTTGTAAAAGTGATCATGCCTTATTTAATGAGTTTTCTGTTTCCAAAGATCCTCCTTCCTATCTTTTATCTGTCTTTCTTTACAGGGTTCTATTGATACTTTCAGATGTGGGTAAGTTTTTGTTATATAAAAGTCAAAAACAGACCCTCAACAGATAGCTCAGTAGCTAAGAGTACTTACTGCCCTTCCAGATACCCAAGTTCTGTTCACAAAATCCACATTTTGAGGTTCACAATCCCCTGTAATTCCAGATCCAGAGAATGTGATGACCTCTTATGGCCTCCATGGGCACATGCAATTATGTACATTCTTACATACAGACTTACATATATAAAAATAATTTTGAAAAATAGATAAAACTTTGTACAAGCAAAATCAATTAAAAAGCACTTTAACCAATTTTGTAATAGAAATAAATGCTCAATACATAATTGTTCTTAAAATAACAAACCCATTCAATACAAATTACTTCACATCAGTGTTGTCCTAGATTTTGATTTTATTGTTGTTTTATTAACTACTCATTAGGAAAAGTATTTGTTTAGCGTAAGTAACTGTGATTATTTGGGGCAGGAGTTTCTCATCTATATAGTAAAATTAAAAACAAAAAAGACACCAAGAATGTGTATCAGTTACTACATCTGTAGATAATCACATTTAGTCAATTGTTTACAGATAATTCCAATTGTATTTGATCATTAGCATTTTCAACAGGGACATGTTGGTTCATAAACCTCAAGATTAACCAAAATGTTCATATAATATGAGTGGATAGAGCCTTCCATTAAACTCATACCCTTGTTACATTAGTGCTTCTCATAATGGGCCTGAGTCTTTCTAAATGACTTGCCCTCATTTAAACAATTAGCACAGTCTTAAAGTTCATCACTTGAACTTGAACAATTCAACAAAACAAATTTATCCAGCACATTACACAGCTTTATTTCTGAACATACTATGCAGGGAAAGCAATTGCTGCTTGTTTTCATTTAATTAACAATGAAGGATAAATGACATCAAATCAGCAACAAAATATCAGCCCAAAGGGACCAAGTATATTTGTTGTAGATCGCCTCATTAGCTTGTTTCTAAAATATGCTCTCTAGGATGAAAAGTAATCATGTGACTAGCTGGGTGACAAAACATCTGTTCTATTAGCTCCAATAAGGCTACTGGGGATGGATAAGGACAAAGTGTGCTTTTATTTCATCAGGTTAAGTGGAAAAGGAAAGATAGCTTTTCATTTCTGGTCTTGTCCCTGGGTGTTATTATTTGTAAAATAATAATAACTTAAAAGGTAATTGTTACCATTATGCTCTTTGCATTAGTAAATGATTTCCATCTGTTTTGTGATGAATATAAATACTATAGCTCTAAATTGTCAAAACAAACAAACAAAAAAAAAAGCCTGCCTGAGCTCTTGAAAGAAACATACAGTGACTGTGAGAATGCAATATAACCAAATAAAGATTTTAGTATTTTTTACATGATTGATTCTTCTTGAAAATAAACTAATTGTTCAAGCTAATACTTAATGATGAAGATGAAAACATCTGAAATAGAAATTTCAGAGTTCTGTACATTTACAATCAAGATAAAATTTACTGCAAAACAAATGGTTATCTATTGAAAGGATATATCATTAGTCAAAATAAAGATTTAGAACTTTTTTAATGAGAAAAATTGATTCATTAATCTTCTTTAATAATTCACAAGATAAAGAATTTCCTCACATACAAAGGTTGTGTATAAGTTGTGGAGGCCAAAAAAATTCAGGCCCATTTACACCTTGTCTGACAGTCAGAGAGTTGGAGACTAACAGGATTAATTGCACCTTCTAACTCAGGAGGTGGTTGCCTGGTTCTTTTGAATTTAAGATAGCTTGGTGCCATCTTGAGAGGTGGACAGGATATGTTAATGTACTTCTCCTTTTTTATTTTGCAACTCTGATGTTACTTAGGGAAGAGCAGTCTCTTTTGTGACCTAAAGTGTGTGACTTTCAGCACCTTAGCTATGTAGAAAACAGAATGCTAATGATTTGATGTCCCAGAGTTGACTGTGTGAGTTACCCTTTGCATCATGTTAATAAAGTCTTTTGTTACCTTCTCCCCCAGTTTACACTGGGTATAAAAGCTGTGTAAAAATAAACTGGAGTGAATTTCAGAATTCAGAATCACTGGAAAGCCCTTCCCATACTTTATCTTTTCTGTCTTACTATTTTTAAATGTCTTCATATTTTTTACTTATATTTCTTCAATTTCCTTGCTCTTACCCTGTATTTTTGTCGAGACTGGTCCTTGACAATAAGTACACAAATGAATACAATTTTCAATAGATAAAATATTTTATTACTTTAAAAAGTGTAATGTTTCTATTTAGTGTAATCCATTAGTAAACCATCACTTATTCATTGCTTTAAGGAGTCCATTATATATGGAAAGGTATGATTTGCTTGAGAGAATGGAACTCAGGTTACCACATGATTGCAAAGCATTTTTGATTAGATGCTTATGCTTTCATTTTTCTTCTCAGACATTCAGCCTCCCTTTCTCTAACAGAATGGAAAAAGCTTTGAGAAATATTTTAGCAACCAGAAGGGAGTAGTAACATCAGGTTTTTATATAACACACTGTAAAATGATTTGTGAATTTCTTATCCCTAATAGTAAACAGAATATTCCATGTTATAATTGTGAAACCAACAGATAAAAACATATGCATCTTTCAATTTAGAAGGTGTAGAAGTGTCTCAAAAACTAAAAAAATAGAGCTACCATATGGCTCAGTTAAATCACTCCTGGATATGTAACTAAATGCTTAATATCTTACTGAAAGACCCTACAGACCCCCTCTCAAAACCCGCAGCAGCCAGCCTGCTCTCGTAAGAACATCCCATGTGCTTGAGAGAGCAGGATGAGATAGGAAGACTGCAAGGCAGGATATCAATAAGATAGGACATCAACAAAGCAGGTTGACTGCAAAGCAGGATATCTATAAGATAGGAACAGGATGACTTTTGCTGACACCCATGCTGATAGAGGAAACCATTCATGCCCCCGCCTCATTCCGATAACCACGCTTTTGCTTCTGTAAACTTGCTTTTTGCTCTTCCCTATAAAAAAAACCCGCCCTCCAGTTGGCAGGCGCGCTAGTCCTCCAAAAGACTTGCCGCCCGCAGGTACCTGTGTTCACCCAATAAACCTCTTGCGATTTGCATCCGTATGGTCTTGGCCTGTTCCTTGGCAGCAGGGAGGTCTCCTCCTGAGAGAAAGTCCTCTTCGAGGGTCTTTCACTTAGTACAAAGATACTTGCACCTTAGTGTTTGGTGTTGCTCCATTCACAATAGCTAGAAAATAAAATCAATCTAGATGTTAATCAATTAATATAAATGAAAATGTACTGTGAATTCATAATGGATTTTGTTTTACACTTATTTTGACACAGTTTCTTTATGTAACAGCCCTAGATGTCCTGGAACTAGTTCTTGTAGACCAAGCTGGCCTTGATCTCACAGAGGTCCACCTGCCTCTGCCTCCAAAGTGCTGGGATTAAAGGTATATACCACCCCCACTCAACTACACAATGGTATTTTATTCAGACATAAGGAAAATGAAATAATGAAATTTATATAGCTGGAAAATATATTAAGTAAGATAATCCAGACTCATAAAGACAAATGCCAAATGCTCTCTCTCACATGTGGATGCTGATTTCTAAATTTTCTATGTGTGTTTTGGTCTGAAGATGACTGTGTTTAGATGATAAGAAGCTAGAAAGGAACTCATGGCATAAGAAAAGGTGATATAGAAAGAAAGGCAATGATGCTCAAAGAATACAAAAGGAATGAAAATCGAATGTGTAAATACTCTAGGATGGAAATTTATATGTGAGAATGAGGGCTCAGGAGTATGAAGAGATGAGGGTGTGGATACATGAAACAATTAAATATAAGTATGTAGGTATTAGGAAAAATATTAAGAAGAAGCTCTCTGCTGATGCAAAATAACTCCAATTAGACCAGATTAGACCAAATTAAAGATGCCCATGTTTAATAAATGCAGCCCTCTCGGGTCGCTGGGAGCATGGCAGGGAAGGGTGGGAGAAGACACAGAGAGAGACCATGCAAACCCCCACCACCACCACCTGTTCCTTTTTCCAGCATGAGCCTAAATAGCCTGTGGGAGTTGTCCTGACCTTCCATGGGGAGGGGTCAGCATTTGACAGACTTTCCCAGAGGTATAGTGCAGATCAAGGCAATTCCCAGGTCAGGGGCTAGGATGATGCTTCCAACTTAATATTACATTCCAGACTCTTTTGATATAAGGGTGTTAGAGGGCTGGGGTCTCACTTTCATTCAAGCAGTAGGAAAATGTCATAAGGAAACCTAATAATTTATAAATTAAAAATAAATTTGCTCTATAAGTAAATCTTAGCTAATGAAAGAAATGATAAGATTTGGTTTTGTTAGGAAGCATTCTTATTGTTGTGGAATATTATTTAATGATATATAGACTTGTTACATTTATTTTTGCTATGTGTAACATGAGCAGGGGTCCTGTTTGTTGTGGTTTTTGTCTCGCCCAGTAGCCCACAACTGTTTAGCCCCAAAGAAAATCACACATCGGTCTCCATAAAGTATAAGCTGATTGGCCTATTAGCTCTAGCCTCTCACTGGCTAACTCTCACATCTTGATTAACCCATTTTTCTGATCTATGTTAGCCATGTGGCTCAGTACCTTTGTTCAGTGGGGCAGATCACAACCTGCTGCTTCGGTGGTCTGGGCAGGAGTGGGAGGAATCAACTTCCTCCTTCCCAGAATTCTCAAAATTACATCATTTTTACTTTCTGTTTGGTTTTCCCACCTATATTTCCTGCCTGGCCAATCAGTGTTTACTTATAACATGATTGACAGAATACAGACAATTCTCCCGCACCGCTCCCCCCCCCCTTTTTTTTTTATTGTAAAAAAAAGGAAAATATTCATAGTCCATTTTTTGTTAATGTGGGTGTAGTATTTCAGGCTACTTTCAGCTTGTTGGGAGTGCTGATAATCTTATGGGTCTTATGGGGACCTAAAGACAATTTAGAGTTTTGATTAAGTCCTGACTGAAGTATTCTGTGAGTCTTGATCATCTCAGGCAACAGTCTTGAATCTGTTTTGGATGAAGAACTCAGACATCTGGACCATCTATTTCTGTCGGAGATTTTTTCAGGTGACCTTTCTTGATCAATGCTGATTTTTTTTAACTCTGAATAAATCAACAGCCTCTCATTTTTTGTGGAAACAAAAGCAAAATCTCTTCTCCAAAGTAACATACCTTTTGACTTCAATTCTGAAGCCAAGGTATTTTCAAAATACCTATCTTGGATTAATTCTGTAGCATTTATAAGCAAATATCTTTTAGCAGCTGTTGCTCCTTCCTCAGCATTTAAACAATATAAAGAGAGCATAATAACATACAGTATCAAGATTCTCTGTGTATTTTTCATCTTTACTTGTCTTTATTTTAACCTTTATTTCTTTGATTTTTACTTTTAACTTTTGGCTTTTTGAGACAGGTTTTCTGTATATCTTTGTCCTGGAATTCCCTCTGTAAACCAGGCTATCCTTGAACTCACAGAGATCTGTCTGCCTCTGCCTCCAAGGCTACTCTCTATTTTTTTTTACTCTGAGAACTTTAACCTTTAGCCTGTATATATTTTTAACACACTGTAAACTATTTAGAGGTTTTCTTACTCTTTAAATCTCTCTTTACTGTATATCTCTCTTTTTTTTGACCACATGGGTCTTTAATTTGCTAAGGAATATGGAGAAAAGTGTTTTTTTTTTTTTTGCCACAACTTTATGACGTTTTAAGGTCCTTACCAGGAAGCAAGTTGCAATAGTAAGCAACAGTCAAAAGCTCCTATGGCTTTTCTTGCCAGGAAGCAAGCTGCAACATTGTATCCATCAGGACTGCCTGCTTGAAAGTGTCAGAGATTTTTCCTGGCAGGACAGCCCAGAAAGCCTGCATTTTAAAACAGCAAACCTGCTATGGCTGAAAAGTGAAATTGTTTACTCTAGTCTTTACCAAGCTTTCTCAGGCTTTCTGTGGATGCAGTTATCCATGTTGGGCACCATTTTGTAACATGAGTGGTCGTCCTGCTTGTTTGTGTTTTCTGTCCTGCCAGGTACCCCACAACTGTTTAGCCCCAAAGAAAATCACACATAGGTCTCCATAAAGTATAAACTGATTGGCCCATTAGCTCTAACCTCTCACTGGCTAACTCTCACATCTTGATTAACCCATTTTTCTGATCTATGTTAGCCATGTGGCTCAGTACCTTTGTTCAGTGGGGCAGATCACACCCTGCTGCTTCGGTGGTCTGGGCAGGAGTTGGAGGAATCAACTTCCTCCTTCCCAGAATTCTCCTGTTCTCATTACATCATTTTTACTTTCTATCTTGTTTTCCCACCTATATTGCCTGCCTGGCCAATCAGTGTTTATTTATAACATGATTGACAGAATACAGTCAATTCTCCCGCACCAGCTATGAAATATTATTTCAACTGTGCAAAATATGTATTACATTTGTTTATACTTTGTTTAAAAAGTAAGGAATGTTACATTTGTTTATGCTGCACTTGTTTCATTATGCCAAAATGTGGTTCATTAGTTTCTTTATACCTGCCCAAGTCACCTGACTGATCTCATAAGAATATGAATGGCTAATAGCTAGGCAGGAGAGGGATAGGCAGGCTGACTGGCAGAGAGAATAGTTAGGAAAAGAAATATAGGTTATAGAGAGAGGAAGGGGGAGAGGACAACGGAGAAAGAGAGAGACACTTCCAAAGCTAGAAGCCAGCCAGCCTCCAGTCAGCCAGACACAAGAATCAGGAAAGCAGGACAGAGAGAGAGAGAGAGAAGAGAGAGAGAGAGAAGAAGGGAAGGAAGGAGGGAGGGAGGGAGGAAGTAAAGGATAAAAGAAGTAAGGAAGGAAGAAAAGAAAGGTAAAAATCCCCAGGCAAAACTTGGATGAAGAGAAATAGGTTCAGTTATAAGAGTTAGCAAGAAATGTGCATATATAAAGGCAAACATTAATAACTGATATTAAGTCTCCACATCATGATTTGGGAACTGGTTGGTGATCTAAAAGAAAAACCCTGATAAACTTATGGTCTACTTTTTGAATGAACCCAGTGTCAGAACATATTTACTACTGTACTTGTTCAGCCATTTCCTTATTGTCATTTTCTCAAACAAATTCTGACACACTTTCTTCAAACAGAACGGATATCATGCATTAATATATTTGTTTAGGCCTGAATGAAAATGAGTTCCTGAATATTAGGTACAAATATTAAATGTTTTCTGAAATGTATCTGTTTTCCTCTGTCCACATACATGCCACCCATAATTTTTGAAGATATCTAATTTTTGTGGTATTAATTTTATTTCTTTGAGGCATAGCAATTTAAATGCATATCACAAAGAAGATAATGATTGGGAATCCTGGTAACAGATTGATACTTTAGTGGCATTTTCCTTGAGAAGTTTATATTTTAGCAAAGAAAAATTATGGGTCAAGCTTACAGTGATCTCGAAAGATTATCTGTGTCTTTTTGAAGATTCTCAAGGAAGAAGTGTGAGTAGAGTGTAATGATCAGGGAAGAGTGGGATTCCTAATTAGGAGAGAGAGTTAATGAAGGGTGAACTTGTACAGATCCTTGTAGGCTATTTGTCCCAGAATCTTAAGAGGTATTTGTTAACTTCAATCAAATTGCCTTGTTAATTAGCTTATGTGACCTCATAATCTACCCTTGGATATGTGGAACTCTCTGTCCAAAGAACTCCATCAGTTCTCACATAATTGAAATGAGATAATGGTCTCTCATAAAGTAATCATGAATGGGAACTAGAAGGGGAAAATATATACAATATTTTCAAATTAATGCTAAATTTAAAAGCACACCCTTTGGCAATGACTTAGTTAGGGTTACTATTGTTACGATGTGTGGGAGACACACACAGATGTGAGCCTGTTTCATCTTGACTGGAGGTCAGAGAATCTGAGCTTATCTTTGTTCTTTTAATATTGTTGACAAGTATGGCTACATGCCCTGACCCAGGGTGTAGTTACTTGATGTTTTGAACACTAAGATGGCCCATAGAGGTAGATCTGATCTTCCCTGACAAAAGGTAAGAGAATCTAAGTCCACTTCTGCTCCTTCTTTTAAAACAGGAGGTTTGACACAGTGAACAGCTGCCTACAGGGTACTTGGTGTAGGGTGTGTTCATTGACTATCCTGCCCGGGACAAAAAAAAAAATGCTTTATTCAGGAAATAACAACTTCAAGTACTGAAGCAAGTAACTGTTCTTGTTGTACTTTGTGCCATGTTAAAGCATTCTTTTTCCTCCCCACTTTTGTATTGGTGCATAAAGTATATAAAAATTAAATACAGGTAAGTTCAGTATTCAGTATACAGTGAGTTGCCCTCCTAGTACTATCCTGTGTTTCTGTATTTCTTTCATATCTCTGTTCCTCCTACCTAACTTTTATAATTCACATGCCCCTACCCTGGAACATACAAACCCCTTCGTGGCTGGACCACAATAAAAGTCACCCCAAAAAGGTGGTTTTTGACAATTATGAAACATAACCAATAAGTAAGTAAGGGGCAAAGGGGCTCATTAGGCTTACACTCCATAATACTATTTTCATCATCAAAGGACTTTAATAGGGCAAGAACCTAGAGGCAAGAGCTGATGCAGAGGCCATGGAGTGGTGCTGCATACTGGGTCCTCCTCATAGTGTTCCCATACTGTTGTCTTATAAACCCCATGATTACCAGCCTATGATGACACAACCCACCATGGACTTCTTTCCCCATCAACCACTAATAAAATGTACCACAACCTGATCTAATGGAGGCACTCTCTCAGTTGAGGCTTCCTCCTCTCAGATAAGTCTAGCCTGTGTCAAGTTGACATAAAACAATGCATCAGAAGCATACAAAGTAAAGTTACAAATCAGCATTTGTTTTATGTTCACTACAAAATAAACTAATTTCTAATGTCAAAATGACCTTCTTCAGCTGTAAATTGATATTTTTCATCATGAATATGTGATGATTTCCTATAAGTACATATTAATTTATCTATAGCTTCATTGTCAAAATATTAATGTTTAAACAAATAATTGAATTGCTAAAAACAAAACAGTTGTTTCTGGAGAAGTACATAATAAGATAAAATACTCCAAATTTTTATTCATTTGATATATGGATAAAAGATATTCAAAAATATAGAATTTACTATTCTTAAAGTATGCCATTGGAGCACTGGACTGAGCTCCCAAAGTCCAGTTGAAGAGTGGGAGGAATGGGAATATGAGCAAAGAGGTCAAGACCATGATGGATATGGGTACACCCACTGAAACTGTCACCTGAGCTAATGGGAGCTCACCAACTCCAGCCAAACTGGAAAGGAACAAGCATAGGATCAAACAACCTCTGAATGTGTTGACAGTTGCATGGCTAGGGCAGACTAGGGGCCACTGGCAGTGGCACCAGGATTTATCCCTATTGCATGTACTGGCTTTTTGGTTACCTATTCTCTTTGGGTGATACCTTGCTCAGCCTATATATAGTAGGGAGGGCCTTGAACCTTCCCCAAAGCAATGCGCTTTAACCTATCTGAAGATTTGATGGGGGAAATGAGAGGAGGGGAGGGAGTGAGAACTTGGATTAGTTGGATATATAATTAAAGAAGTTTGTTTTCTTTTTAAAAGAAAATTTTAAAAATTGAAATAGCAAAACAAAAGTATACCATCAAACACTGTTGAATATTTTGCTCTTGGATTTTTACTGTACTTATATAACAGCTCCTGCAGAACAGGGAAATAAAATGAGGAACAAGAGACCCTTAATACAGCTCACAATTAACACAGAAAATAGAATGACAGAAAATATTAGCTAACAAAGCTTACTTAAATAAACCTTAGCAAGACATAGGAGAAAATTAGCAGTGACTTCAAATTTGCAAATCAGATACCTAGTGTTTTTCATCAAACATTTGAAGATTCTGCCTAAAGCAGAACATACATGATTCAAGTAAACATACATAAACAAGGTGCTAGCTATTCTATTTATTTTCAAATCTTCCAATAACCTGTCAGTAAACTTCTCTATGCACAGTCCTTAGAAAATGTCAAAATAAGTTGTGTACTTTTATTGAATAAATGTTTGTATGTTACAGTAAGGCTTCATCGAGTGACTTGACATTATATTTTTAAACTTGCAAAAGAAAAACAAATGACACTTCGAGACCTCAAAATCTAAGAACAGCAAACAATGCACTAATTGCTTTTTGTTTGTTTTTTGTTTTGTTTTGTGCTGAATGTTTATAAATCAGACGAAAGGTCACCAGACACTTAAGGTGCTTAGTAGGTGATTAATGAACAAAAACCAAAAAGAAACAAATGGTTTTGAATTCCTGAAGTAACACTGAATAATTGTATTTCAGCTGTTAATACAACACCTAGACTTCGGGTAAGTTAGGGGAAGATACTGGGGGGGGGGGGATGGGGCAAGGCAGCAGTCAGAATTTAAAAAAAAAATTCTTCTCCTTCCCTCCAAAAAGTTTATTATGCTTCTTTAGACATATATTAGTTTTTTTATTTGTCCTACTCCCTTTGTGTAATATGCTTTCATGTTCTAAACCAAGCTCAAAGTTTCCTTTCATTCACTGTTCATCATACAGCAATTCTTTTTTGAAACCCTGATCCTTGCTTATTGATTATACTCTATAAAACATGTACAAAAGCATAAGTATTGTTTTTTATAGTTATAGCTATGCCAGATTATTGTGGCTTTAATATCAGGTCATTAAATGGTTACACTTCTTCAACATTCTATATCAGGTTGACATAAATCCAGAAATGAAACAAATGACTAAAAAGAGGAAACTGTTCAATTGTATGTTGATTTGGTAAAAGTCTGATTTAAGATGCCTGTTGCATGGAAGTATTTGCTAGTATTTATTTTCAGTGCAATTCACCTGCCTTCCTGGGAAACTGAGCAAAAGTAAATTAGAAGTATATCCTGTTATTGCTAATTTCAAGATTATGCAACTGAGTCCAAAAGGTTAAGTACCTTGTACAAAATACCATGGTCTTAAACAAGATAATTAAAATCACCTCCAGAACATATTAATTTTAAATATTAAGTCATAAAATTTATATGGGTGAAAAAATATACAAATTTTGCCTAGAAAGTACTTGGTAAATGTTGAATTTCCTAACTTATACACAAGTATCATAAGCATATTTAAATGTAATTAGTTTTCACATTATTTTAAAGCATTCTTTTCACTTAAATGTGTTACAGGAAGTATTTGTCTGTCCTGACCACCCATAACTGAAATAACTACATGGAAACTATATTTACTAAATCACTGCTTGGCTCATTAGCTCTAACTTCTTATTGGTTAACCCTTACATTTTATTTAACCCATCTTCATTAATCTGTGTATCACCACAAGGTCGTGGCCTACTAGCAAAGTTTCATCATGTCTTCTGTGGTGAATCCATGATGGTTCTCTAACTCTGCCCTTCTTTCTCCCAGCATTTAGCTCCATCTCCCCACCTACCTAAGTTCTGTCTTATCAGCAGGCCAAGGCAGTTTCTTTGTTTATTAACCAAGAAAAGTAACACACAGACAGAAGGAACTCCCACACCAAAAATGTATTATTTTGGTCATTTATTATGATCATGTTTAAACAATAGTGATAGATGATTATTATTACTATTGAATTAATTTAAAGTTCTGAATAATTTTATGGTTCATCTTAATGCCTATAAGGAACTAAATAAGTAAATCTTTAGAAGATTATGAAATGTAACCCTGATCATAATTTAAATAAAGTTTGCTTAACTTCAGACTTCTTTACTTGCAAGATAGTAGTACTGGGTGTATAATTTATGCTTCCAAACACAGACTAAAATTAAAATAATGGGGAAAATACATATTACTGCAATCATTTATCCTTGTATACCCTCAATTTAATCACTGTTACCTACTTCGAGGCCTCAACATTTTCTTACCATTTCCCCTAATACAAAAAAAAAAAAAAAAACACATAAATTACAAATGATCATCTAACAGTTAATTTGACAAATCATCAGACACTTCTCAATTTGATTCAGTTCATGTAAACTTTATGTGTGTCAAAATTCTTCCATGGTCTATGGATAGTGTTAAAAATGAAATAGTTAAATGAATATCTGCATGATTCCAAAAACATTTGGTTTTTCTCAGCCTACTATATTTTCATCCTATATATTCAGTTCCTCTAACTAGTATGGAAAAAATCAAACATTAATGATCAAACTACCTTTTTCAAATATTTAGTAAAGAAATGGAATTTGAATAAATTTAGAGCATAAGCACCCCAGAAAAGAATTGTCTTACTGCCCAAATAATAATTTATTGAGAAATTATATTATTTCATTATATTTACTTCAGTTTACATTATTTTTTATTTTATTGTAGACAGAGGTTGTTGTCCCACCCAGTCTTGCAGCCATTCAGTCCCAAGGAAAAATACAGAGGCCTAGATTAATTATAAACTGGTTGGCCTATTAGCTCAGATTTCTTATTAACTAATTCTTACTTCTTAAATTAGTCCATAATTCTTGTCGGTGTTAGCCATGTGACTTGGCATCTTTTATCAGTGAGGCATTCTCACCTTGCTTTCTCTTGTTCTGGATGATGCCTGCAGATTGAGCCTTTCCTCTTTCTAGAATTTCTGTTCTGGTCACCCTGCCTATATCTCTTTCCTGGCTACTAGACAATCAGCATTTTATTAAACCAATGAAAGTGACAGATCTGTACAGGATACTTCAAAGTCTTATATGTTCAGTCTTAGCTGGACTTGTAGTAACTGGTGATAGATTATATTGTAAAAATAGTAACACTGTTAACACATGAAAATTGTTACATTAGTTATTTTAGAGGTCCTAACATCAAAAGTATATATTTTTCCTCTTTATTTCTCTTTTTTGAAGATACAGAAAAACAAAACTTATTTGTTTTCAATGGAGCAAGGTTCCTTAGGTTCTGACGTGGATACACTAGAGATGTCTCAGTAGCATACTACATGGAATGTGTTCAGTAGTACAAATGTATTCAATTGAGATTATGTTATACATGTGCCACCTTTTCTCATACAATGGGTCAATTGATACTGATGGCCAGAGTATCTATTTGTGATTCATTCAGGCAGAAATTTCTGTGGTGCTATTTTTCTTTTCTACACATGTACACAAAATACTTATCACATGTTTAAGCATCCAGTCTCTATTACATTGTGTTACATTGTCCTGAACTAAGTCAGATGTAAAGACACTGTCAGCATCAATTGAAGGAAGAGATGAGTAGGAGCCAATGCAAGAATTCATCTAACACCCTAAAAAGCAACATTGTAACACCGGAACCTAGTGGTCATACAGCAAGAAGATTTGATCATTCTAACCCAGAAGAAACAGAAGAAAATCATTTTAAATGTAATTTTATGAAGATGATAGATATGTTTAAAGAGGAAATAAAAAAAACTCACTTAAAGAAATGAAGGAAAAGACGAACAAAAAATTGAAAGAAATTAATAAATCTCTCAAAGAAACCCAAGAAAACCGAGAAAAAAAACAATCAAACAGGTGAAGCAGACAGTTCAAGACTTGAAGTGTGAAATGATTCAACCGTTCAGGATAAAAGCCACACCGTTTTTAAATGCTGATTTTCTGGGAAGTCCTACCAGCACAAACTCTGACTCTTTTAGGTAGGAGGTCTGGCTACAGATTATTTGAGTGGGTTTTGTGATCAGAATATTGCAGTTTGCTTAATGGTGGCATGCACTGGCTATGTGCCTGAGAATGGGACTGTGTGCTTGGCTCTCAGAGGCAGTGAGTGTCTCTGCCATGCTGGTCTAGGTGCAGCAAGCAGATAGTACTATATTTTCCCTAGCAATGATGCAGCTAAGTTTTTAAGAAGCACTTAACATTTTAACAAGTGTTCCTTGACAGTAATGAATTACAGATTCACAATAAGACAGATTCAGACATGAAAGACCTCTAAATGGGTCACAGGTTGGATAAATGTATATAGGCTTAAAAGAGAGAAAAAAAGAGTATAGAGAATTGGAAAAGAAGTAAATGGTTTTTAAAAGTGGGGGTAAAGTCTTTAAAGAGAGAGTACAGACAGTCATAGATTAAAATGAGTAAAGAAATATAAGCCTCGTTAAAATGGAAAATTCAAAGAGAGTCTGGATTATGTATATTATTGTGTTATCTTTGATTTTTTTATGTGAATGAGCTAAGTTCAGAGAGGCATTTTATTGTATGGGCTGTTAAGTTAAACCAGTATGTATATTATAAAGGTATCATGACTTCCAAATTTGGGTCTAAGGATATGTTACTTTGGAAAAGAGGTTCTTCTCTTGTTTCCACAGAGGATGAGAACCTGTGGATTGCTTCCAGACTGGTGTAGTTTGATAGAAAAAGATTCCCTGAAAGGTTGTCTTGAACACCCTCAAAAATTACTTCACCAAGCTGCTGGATAAAATGAACCTAGCACATAGAATACACCATGAAAGGCCTGATTAACAGCACCCCCGAAAAGCAGGAAGCAGTATGGACAGAGCTACACTATATTCCCAAGTATTGTTTATAACTGTTTACATTTAGGAAGGAGTATGCTATAGAGATGAATAATTCGCATTTGTATGGATCTTGGTTTATTGATACAAATTTAAGGTCAATTTTGTTATTTGTATATTTCTGATCTTGAGTAAGATATGGTATTTGTCCAGCAATTTAAAATTATAATGTATAATAAGACATATAGGTTAATAGACATCTATAATAGTCAAATTTGTAGGCATGTTAGTTAGATTTTCGAGATGGAGAGATAATGTATTTCAATTAGATAGGCATTCTTCAAGCTTTTCAAAGAGTACAGAATATGGCATTTAAAATATTTAAGAAATTACGACTTTTCACAACAGTGAGATACATCTGCTCTTGGCAGCACCAATCTACCTTAAGAGGATGATGGGCATCATAGAGGCTCCTTATGAAGGTGGTTAGCCATTTCATTTGGAAAAGAAACTGCTCTTGTCTGGACTGCTTGATTGGACATTCAGGACCCACAGAAAAATGACTGCTGAAATTGCCTAAAGGTGAGATGATCCTTTGGGTTTTCTGCTTCATAAACGAGTCTACTAGACATTCTGCAGGACACAAAGAAAGTAATTGGCACACTGTCAATATATGCAGAACTGTCTTTGAAGTTTTCTGCTTTGTGAAAAGTCTGCTGGATACTACGGGGCTGTAGGTTGGAGATGGGTTCCTCGGTGGTATAGAAGAACTTTGGGTGACTGTCCAGTTAGCGAGACATTTCTGTCAACTCTAGAGTTTTGGAAGTTGCTTACAATGTACTTCCTGTTTACTTAGGTAATATTATATTTTTCTGAAGTCTTTGATGGGGTTGATTAANTAAATATAGTAACTGTAATTCTTGTTTGATACCTGTTTTGTTATATGTAGTTTTACTATATTAAAGTTAAAGCCTTCCTTTTTATTTAAACAGAAAAGGGGAGGTGAAGTGGGACTCCCCTCTGTGTTCTGTGATTACCGTTAATGAATAAAGAAACTTCTTTGGACTGATAGCAAAGCAGAACTTAGGTAGGCAGGAAAAGCTAGGCAGAATGCTGTGAGAAAGAAGGGTATAGTCAGTGGGAAGCTATGGAGCCACTGCCAGATTCAGACATGCTGAAACTGCCTGTAAGTCACTGTCACATGGCAATACAAAGATTAATGAAAATGGGTTAAATTAATATGTAAGAGTTAGCCAAAAAGAAGCTAGAGCTAATGGGCCAAGCTATAATTTAATTAATAAAATTTCTGTGTGATTATTTGGTTCTGGGCATCCAGGATGAACAAGCAGATCCTCCTCCTACATTCTTCAACTCCATCAAAGATTCCCGAAGGATATGATATTACCTAAGTAAACAGGAAGTACATTGTAAGCAACTTCCAAAACTTTAAAATTTGAGTCTAATGATATTCCACTTTGGAAAAGAATTTCTTCTTTTGTTTCCATGGAGAATGAGAACCTGTAGATTGCTTCCAGACTAATATGGTTTGATAGATCACAACTCCCTGAAAGGTCACCATGAAAGCCCCCAAATGAATTACTTTGCCCAACTACTGACTGAGATGAACCTGGCACACAGGATATATCAGAAAGACCTGATTAACAGCACCTGATAACAGCAGGAAACTGTGTTAATTCTGTATTTTTGTGTCTAGAATTCCTTTTTAAGACCTCTCAGGTTTTACTTGGATTTAGTCCCACATTGGGCACTAATTTGTTGAAAGAGGGAGCCACTAGTTCATCCCAGCATAAAAAGAGACAGGTTTACCAATGGAATCTAATCAAAGACCAGAATATTATTCCACATGCCTATGAATACCTGATATTTGACAAAGAAGCTAAAATTATACAATGGTAAAAAGAAAGCATCTTCAATATATGGTGCTGGATGTCAACATGCAGCAGAATGGAAATAGATCCATATCTATCCCCATGCACAAAACTGAAGTCTCAATGGATTAAAGACTTCGATATAAATCCAAACACACTGAACCTGATCAAAGAGAAAGCAAGAAATAGCCTTCAATGCATGGGCACGTGAGACCATTTACTAAATATAATACCAGTAGCACAGACACTTAGGGCAGCAATAAATAAATGGAACCTCCTAAAACTGAGAAGCTTTGGTAAAGCAAAGGACACATTCAATAAGACAAAAAGGTGGCCCACAGAATGAGAAAAGATCTTTATCAACCCCATATCAGACAGCGGACTTATCTCAAAAATATATAAAGAACTCAAGAAATTAGATATCAAAATACCAAATAACCCAATTAAAAATGGGGTACAGACCTAAACAAAGAATAATAAACAGAAGAATCTCAAATGGCTGAAAGACACTTAAGGAAATGTTCAAAATCCTTAGCCATCAGAGAAACACAAATCAAAACCACTCAGAGATACCATCTTATACCAGATAGAATAGTTAAGATCAAAACCACCAAAGATAGCTTATACTGGAGAAGATGTGCAATAAGGGGAACACTCCTCCGTTTTCGGTGGGAAAGCAAACTTTTACAATCACTTTGGAAATCAGTATGGCAGTTTCTCAGAAAACTGGGAATCGACCTACATCAGTACCCAGCAATACTTCTTTGGGGCATATACGCAAAATATGCTCAATCATACTACAAGGATATTTGTTCAACTATGTTCATAGTAGAATTATTTGTAATAGCTAAAACTTGGAAACAATTTATATGCCCCTCAATTGAAGAATGGATAAAGAAAATGTGGCACATTTACACATTAGAATACTACTCAGTGGTAAAAAAAAAAATGACATTTTGAAATTTGCCTGCAAATAAATAGAGCTAGGAAAAAAAAAACATCCTGAGTGAGGTAACCCCGACTTAGAAAGATGAACCTGGTTATTTACTCACTCATAAGTAGATACTAGTTGTAAAACAAAGGATATTGAGCCTATAGCTTCTGATTCTAGAGAAGCTAAGTAACAAGGTAAACCCTAAGAAAAGCATGCATAGATCCACTTGGAAAGAAGAAATAAACAAGATTCGCTGACAAAATTGGGAGCATAGAAGTGGGAGGAGAAGTGAGGGTGGAAGGAGAAAATGAGAGGAGAAGGTAATGGGGTAGGGGAACTTGAAGTAATGGGATAGATGAGATGGAAGAAGGGACAGAGATGAGAGAAAACAAAAAGATAATTTGATTGAGGTAACCATTATAGGGCTAGCAAGAAATCTGCACAAGAGAAAGTCCCAGGAATACACAAGGATGACGCCAGTTAAGACCCTAAGCAATAGAGGAGAAGGTCCCGAATTGGCCTTTCCCTGTAGTCAGACTGATGAATATCTTAAATATCACCACAGGACCTTTATCCTATAGCTGATGGAAACAGAAGCAGAGACCTGTGTAGGAACACTGGACTGAGTCCCAAAGTCCAGTTGAAGAGTGGGAGGAGTGAAAATATGAGCAAAGAGGTCAAGACCATGATGGGTACACCCATTATAACAGTTTATCTGAGCTAATGTGAGCTCACCAACTCCAGCTGGACAGGGAAAAAAACAACCGAGGTCTAAACTATTCCCTTTGAATGTGGGTGACAGGTGTATGGGCCAAGCAGATTGTGGGGCCTCTGGTAGTGGCACCAGGATTTATCCTTGCTGCTTGTACTGGCTTTCTGGAAACCTGTTCTCTTTCGATGGATACCTTGCTCAGCCTAGATATTGTAGCGAGGGCCTTGGGCCTTCCCTAAAGCAATGTGACTTACCCTCTCTGAGGAGTGTGGGGCGGTTAGGATGGGGGTAGGTGGAGGGAATTGGATTAGGGGAGGGAGTGGGAACTGGGATTGGGATGCAAAATAAAAAAAAAATAGTTTGTTTTCTTTTTAAAAGGAAATAATAAAAAAGAAAAGAAATTGGAAATTAGATCATATTAAAACTGCTAATAGCCAATATATTATTACCTTAAAAGACTAATGTATGTACTTTAAGAGAGAATAATATTATGTGATATTTAATTTATTGAAGATAGTATTTAAACTGAGTTTCAGCAGACTGACTTAAGTGTATGTATTCACTTGCAGAGATGACTTATCATAATTTGACTTAACCTCTATAGAATTGTAAAAATAGTTTTATTTCAATTTTAATTTAAAGATCAAATAACAATTTTGAGTGAGCCAAATTGAGGCTATTTAACGTAATACTGTTAAAGGATAACAGGAAAATATATTTTAAATCAGAATATAACATTGTTCAAGGAAGCTTATCCCCCCACTTTTGTTCTTTTGACTTAAAATATGAATATTTAGCATAATCTCTTAAGGATTTTTTAGAACAATGTTTGGCTATGACTTTTCCTGACTGAAGTGAAATTTAAGGAAGTGGGGTCTTGACTACAAGTCTGAGTGAGTTGGACACAAGATTAATGTTTATCAGCAAAGATTTAATCTTATACTCTTTCGTACACATGTCATTTTTATCATGATACTGTAGTAACTTGTCAATGTTAGTAGTGAAAATTAAGAATAAGATGGTGTGTAAGAAATCCTTATCTACAAAAATGTTTTAAAAAAAATCTATAATCATCAATTTGGAGACTATGATTTCGATATATATCATCCATTACATACTTCAAATGATTAAGAGAAAACTGCTGAAATGTGGAACTGTACTTTCATAATTATTTTTTAAAAGTTTAGAAAGATTTGACTTTGAGTTCATTGAAATTCAATTAGACCACTTGTGTTAGAAGAAAATTTGAGTTCAAGATCCTCAAAAAGTTCAAGTTCTACTTGAGATTCCGTGCTACACAGCTTCTATGTTTCATCAGACAACTGAATGTGCTGATAGGTTAATTAATCACATCAGCCCAACCTGAAGGCAACAGTTTAAAATTATTCAATGGAGTGTTGTCAATGTCAATGATTTCTTATTATATGCCTTCATAGAGGAGAGTATATTATTAATGAACAAGTGTTTAACAGCCCTGTTAAACACCAAAGGGTTTAAATTTAATCCCCAAGTTTCTAAATTGTTGTTACTAAAATTGCATTATTAAGTTCATGAAAGTTTTAGGATTCATGTACAGTCAACTGAAAAAAAACACATTTTAAGTTTTTTGTTAAAAATAATACTATTTATCTCAACTTTAAATATATTATAAATATTGATTCTTAACCAATGTTTTTTCTCCTTCCAAGACTTATTTCCCTCATTTTTCTTTACTTCTTTCTCCCTTCCTTTTATTTTTCTTTCTTTCTACTTTTTTCTCACTATGTATCTCAGATATTCTTGAGCTAATATAGTATATAATGGCCTCAAACTTGCTATCTTCCTTTTTACCCCATTTGGATATATAGGTGTGGATCACCATAAGTAAAATTCAAGTAATATTTCATTTTATATTTTTAACTACATGGGTTTCTTTAGTAACATATAGGTTAGTAGGAAAGATCAGTCAACTAATTGTCAAGATATTCTATTTATAGAAAGCTTTATGGTTCATTTTATAAACATACAATATTTGTATTATATATTCATTTCTTGACTGACATTGAAGATGTTGTACTTTCCTGGCTACTGCAAATAGAGTGATAATAATAAATAAAAACCACAAATGTCTCTGCAGTAGTATATAGACTCCTTTGGGTATATGCTAAAAAGAGTGCGTGTCGGGACTGAAATCTCAAGGTCCAAATCAGGAGCAGAAGGAGAGAGAGCACAAGCAAGGAACTCAGGACCGCGAGGGGTGCACCCATACACGGAGACAAGGGGGATGTTCTACCGGGAACTCACCAAGGCCAGCTGGCCTGGGTCTGAAAAAGCCCGGGTTAAAACCGGTCTCGCTGAACATAGTGGACAATGAGGACTACTGAGACCTCAAAAACAATGGCAATGGGTTTTTGATTCTACTGTACCTATTGGTTTCGTGGGAACCTAGGCAGTTTCGTGGATGCTCACCTTACTAGACCTGGATGGAGGTGGGTGGCCCTTGGACTTCCCACAGGGCAGGGAATCCTGATTGCGCTTTGGGCTGACGAGGGAGGGGGACTTGATTGGGGGAGGGGGAGGGAAATGGGAGGCGGCGGTGGGGAAGAGACAGAAATCTTTAATAAATAAATAAAAAAATAAAAATAAAAATAAAAAGAGTGCGTGTATTTGCATTATTTGGTAGTTTGAAAATATTTTTATTGGTCTCAGTAATTACTGTATCACTTTTTACTAGCACTGGTGGTGAAAAACTGTTCTCCTTTCCCCACATTCATACAAGAATTTCAAAGCCGGGCGGTGGTGGCACACGCCTTTAATCCCAGCACTCTGGAGGCAGAGGCAGGCGGATCTCTGTGAGTTCGAGACCAGCCTGGTCTACAGAGCTAGTTCCAGGACAGGCTCCAAAGCCACAGAAAAACCCTGTCTCGAAAAACAAAAACAAAAACAAAATTCATCATCTATTCCTTGGATCTTCGTCATTATGTTTGGGATAAGATGAAATTTTATAGTAGCCTTATTTTGTATGTTGTTGGTACCACATTCTGTATTGGTTTGTGTTGTTGGGCTAAAACACCAAGAACAAGGCAACTTTGGAAAAATAAGAAAGAAGAAGTTTATTTTGATTTATGATTACAGAGGTTTTTAGTTTATGATGGTGGAAAGAATAGGCAGAACAGTTGTAGCTGCAAGCTGAGAAGGCAAACACTAGAAATGTTTCTAGGTTTGCAACCTCAAAGCCCACCCACAGTAAGATACTTCCTCCAGTAAGAAAAAAAAAAACCTGTACCTACAAAAGTAACAAGACTGACTGTGGACTAAGTGTTCAAATACATGAACCTATAATAGACATTCTGTTTCAAATCATAATACCACTATTTCATCACTAGGCATGTCTGTATGAACCAGTCATTATTATACCTCATGAAGTTTAAATTTATGAAATTTAGGTGATTATTTTTCTTCTTTAGTAGGATACACAGCATTTTCCTGTGCTATAAAAGAAAACCAGTATGAATCAAGTTATGTACCACCTTGATTTCATGATATTCTGTTCCCCAATTGTGTTGTATCTTCAGCAGTAGTGTCTTACCAGCAAATTATGTAGGGTAACCAAGAGCAACAGAAATAGGTTGCAATTTTCTAGTGCTTGTGAGACTTCATTATCCAAGGACTCAAAGTTAAAGAGAAGTAACCTAATCCTGAAACCAGGCATATTATCTGTTAGCAGCTGGTATCTTGCTGGTATCATGTCAACTCCTTATCCAGTATCATATCTGTCTAAAATTAAGGAAGCAGAGACAAAAATATTTTAAAGTCAAGAGACCAGGGCATTCATTGTGAGACTATTTGTGCCATATGCCATAGGAAAGCTGCATCCTGGAAATCTCAACAACGTGGTTGCATACATGCTACCATTATTTTCACCAAGATGATAATGGACTAAATTTCTAAGCTGTCATATAGTCCCAGTTAAATGTTTTCCTTTATAAGAGTTGTCATCTTCATGATGTCTCTTCACAACAATAGAAACCCTAAGATAATCCTCAAATATACAATAGCAGCCTTACATCTTGATAGTACCCAATAGCTATCTATATATACTGAAAATTATGCTCAATATGAAGAAATTCATGCTTGGTTCTTGAAACCTAACAAATTTTCTCTGACTAATGAGGTCCTTGATTTAAAGTGAGCTTAATACTGTCACTGTATAATGTTTAATAAAACTCAGAGACAGAAATTGGAGTTCAGCACCCTGAAGGTCAGAAAAGCAAAACAGCCAACCACTGGCTCTTATCATTACCTCAATTTGAAATAGCCATCCTGCCTTCAGAAATCTCAGAATGATCCTTTGCGTGAGAGCTGTCTCCTCTCATATTCCTTTCTAGTGCTTGGATGGAAGGTGTGCAACACTACTTTCCAGTTTCTGTGGCAAACTGTTGTGGCAACTAGGACTAAAGGTGTATGTCACCACTGCCTGGTCTGTAAGGCTGATCAGTGAAGCTCTTTTACTCTCTGAAGTACAGGAAAACTTTATTTATTTATTAAAATAAAAATGAAATATCTATACCTATTTCTATATCTATAGCCATATCTATATCTATTCTGTACAAATCTATATCTTTCTATATATCTAGGATAGTGATATCTATGACAGATGATAAAGAGATAGATAGATAGATAGATAGATAGATAGATAGATAGATAGATTCTATTATCCCAGATAAGATATTACAGATAAAAATGTGGAGATTTTAATGTGTATATCTTAATTTACTTTTAAGCAATATATCATGATAACTGTATGGAAGTAAACATCATACAAAATTGTATGTTATGCCATTGTAAGTATTTCTAATAAATTTCCTTTGTTTTACTGTTATCTTGTCTAAATAATCAAATAAAAAATGGTAATAAGGAAAGGTCTATCCTGATTTAAATAATTTGCTGCCTTTCCACCATTAACTTTCCACTTGATTTCTGAAAAGAGTGCTCTGACCTGATTTGTTAGGGTCATTCCATGTTGGGCATCTGTAACTCCAGTTATAAATAAACAAAGAACTTGTATGTTTTCTGGAGGATTGGTGTCTTTGTTGTTATAATGTTCAATTGGATCTTTTTTATTTTCTCTTACTCAAAAGTTGTCTTTGTCTGAGATCAGTACAGCTACTAAACCTTCCTTTAAATAGTCTTACAATACAATCTTTTCTATCCTTTTGTTGTTAACATGTTTTATAATCTTTACAAGTTCTCTCTCTATATATATATACAATTATATTGATCATAACTATTCCCCATTATTCCAAATGTCCTTGTATCATATTCTTTCTGAACTCCATGTAATTCTTATGAAATAGTTTATTTATTTATATAATTTTTAAGCCACAGATTTCAGTTTTTGCTCCCCACATACTCGTGAATATGTGGTATCCACTCAAGTGTGCTCTACATACCAGTAGATGCTATCAACACATCTTCCAGCTCACACATTCTTTACAATGTTCTCTGAAATTTTGCATGTGGTAAAGTGAGAGGTAAAGATTTAAAAAATGAAGTACACATGAAAAAACTATTTAAAAACCTATGATTTTTTGCAAAATAATTTTAAAAATTAGTAGGAGGGGTAGTAGAACATATATGATTTGAAAGCACAGGAGGAAAATAATATAACCGAAGGTTTTCTGCTAACATTTATCCACTTAAAATGAAGTTAATTTCATCTAGGTAATATAATTGAGGATTCCCATGTTTATAGGCTTTTGGGAATATATGCACATTGATATGTACAAATTCACACACATTTGTTGATACAGTATAAACAATGGATCCTCATTTTTTTTGCCATTATAGCTTATTTATTTGGGGGTACAGGTTCTGAAATTTTTTTCTGTAGTTTTTACCTTTTACTTTTGTCTACCTTCTTAGGTTTTGAATTTATCTATGTGATTTATTTTCATCCTTTCTCAGCATAAATTTTATATTTTTTTCATTGACGTCATTGTACTTGTAATATACAGGCACAGTTAATCTATGTTGCCTTTCAACACTAAACCACTTCAAATTACTCCTACCTTGAAACTGAGTATTTTCAAATTAATCTCTTGCCCTAATACACTCCTGTCATTTATTACATTTATTATACTGATATGTTTAAAAATTTCAGTAAGTGTGTTCCAAAACTACAATGGTTATAGAATTCTACCTCAAGAAAGTAAAGCAGAAAATGTGACTGTCCATCTTGAAATTATTCAGCCACAGATAAGGCTGCACTTCTGGGTTCTAAAGGCAGGTACATATGGACGGGTCATCAGGAACAAAGGGCCCTACATGACACATGTGCACACATGCATGATTACATCCATGTATGACTCAGCTAAATTTTTTGTATGCATGCATGAATCGCTCATCATCTGTGTCATTAGTGTGACATAGTCACGCCAGTCCCTGTGTGCATGTGCTAGGCATTTTTTAAAGGTGGACACACAATCTCAGTCCCTCTCTCTGAACACCAATTCACAGTCCTGTATGCACCCCCTCTAATAAACTCCTAAGCAGGTTTGTTGTGTGTTCTGTGTTTTCTTTTCACTCGTGCCAGGTAATTTTATTGGTGCTGCGAGTTTCAGGAGGCTCTCCTGAACCAAGCTCGTCTCCCAGGGTCGGGATCCAGAAACAGGTATTTTCTCCACAACAACCACGTGTTCCATATGCCTGAGTGTGATTTCTATTCACACCACCAACTTTAATTGGTGAGTTTCCCCATTCTGTGCAGCTTAACTGTTTCTCTGAACCCAAGGAATTGATTGTTGAGCTCCAGCAATCCTCTGGTGTTCCTAGAAACAGGGGGACTGCTCCCAACCATGGTCTTCAAGGCTATGATTGTGCCCTTCATTGACATTCATATGGATTGCTTCCCTTAGCTGAAATTATGTTTGGATTGGCCCAGGGCCAATCCACTCACGACTGGGGTCCCAGGGTCCCTCAATTTCTTCTTTCTTTTTTTCCCCCATTTCTTTTCTTTTCTTTTTTCCCCCCTAACTGTGAAAGGCCTCTTGGAGCAGCCTCTGGCCTCTCTGGCTTCCAAATCACCCCTACTAGATCCAGTCAAGCAATAGCACCCGACTCAAGGGTCAGGGGACGCCCTCCCACAGGTCCTGTGGTGTTCGTGCCAATTTGCACTCATCTTATAGGGGGAGACGTCTTGTTATAGGCCTTTTGATGTTGCCATTTCACGGGTTTTCACAATTTCAGCTGTGGGTACCAAGCCATCCATGTCTGTCCCCCCCTGGGGTGGACACCTTTTAGGGGCCCTAAAACCACAGGCTTTAATTCCCTACTTCTTCAGCTGTTTACCCTCACTCTGCCGGTGTCCTGCCAACTCCACTTTTATGGGAGCTTTCTAACTACTGTCTGCAGGAGCTTTCTAACTACTGTCAGTGCACAGGCAAATGCAAAGAGTTTCCTCAAACTGTCCCTGCTTGCAACAAGAGTGGTCCGATCCAAGAGGTGGCTTTTTTTTTCCTCAATTCCAGCGTTTTGCTCCCCTCTGCAGCTTGTGGCATGGCGGCTCAGCCACAGGATGGATCACGCCTGTAGGTCTCTCTTATTAAGCTTAAAATCCCTGCAGCTCAAAAATTGTGGCTTTTCCATGCAACATGTGACCACTGCCATTTTGAGTCAAGTGACTTCACTACCATCTTAACTGAGTGGCTTTTTCATACAACATGTGACTGCTGCCATTTCAACTGTGGTCAGGAGACTTCGACACCATCTTGGCTGAGAGCCAGGTAAGGTGACCAAGTTCTACCATCTTTACTGAGGCATTGCCTGCCTGGTTCCCCAGTGTTACTTTGCCACCATCTTGGCTGACAGGCAGGTCAGGTGACCAAGTTCTCCTATCTTTACTGAAGTATACCCTGCCTTATACCCCAGTTTACTTATGTTTTTTCTCTTCACTAAATTCCTCTTGTTGACTCTGTTGCATGTGTTTTGCACAGTGGCATGCCTTTGGGCCTACCAAGAGCATCCTCTTTGCCCAATTCCTGTTCACTCTCTGTGTGTTCATACATGTAACTTAAATATACCTATGTTCAATGTTATAATTGTTCACTGAATCTCATTTCAGACTACAAAAACAATAAGTCTCATGTTTTAAACTGGTATGTACTTTTAAGTCTCTTACAAAATTACTTTATATTTAATCCAACCCTCATTTGAAATATATTAAGCTGGTCTCTACTATTGTCAGTTTTGCCATTAACCTTCTATTGCAAGCCGTTTTTTCTTCTTTCTGTCTCTTTATGAGTATAAATCTTACCTGTTAAGTTGAGCGCCAGTGCAGTCAACCTCAGACCCAGCCTTCCAGGCAGATTCTATACTGTAGTTATACCTGATAAACAACCCTCAACTGCTCGGAGATCTAGGGGATATGGCATTTAAATATTTAACTATTAAAAACTTTTTATAATAAAAAGAGAGAGGTTGGCTCCTAGCAGCAGCACCATATTTCTTCCAAAGAAACCAGAAGAAAAATGGGCACAGAACAATGTCCATCTGCAATTCACTTCAACTGCCAAGCACTGACCACTGAACAAAACTGCCTTTCATCTAAACTGAATATCTCCTGACGTGGACAGAATCACTGGATTGACAGCCTACCTGCTCAGTTCACGGTATGCTTGTCTTCCTACAGATTTCTTATCCCACAGGATTTTCTGGAGTCTGGCAGGCCCTGCACTAAACAGCAGAAGGCAAATGCAACCTTCAGCAACCATGGAGGATCCTGAAGAGTAGCTCTTGGTGCCAACCAAGTACGTGCTCTGTCATTTTTTTAATCAATAACTCAAGTAAGATTTTTATCCTTCTCAAAGATCTCTAATGCCATTTGACAGCTGAGAGACTTTGTCAGTTTAAAAGGACAACCTTACCAAACAAATTTCAGTAAAATACATATACAGGACTGTACATTATAAAAGTGTGAGGACAAATGTCAAACTTCTCTCTCATTCTGCTTTCCATAGTCTTAAAAATACTTTTCATTGTGCAAAAATATCTGTCACAGTCATTCTGACATAAATATGCTACTATTTATACAATATATATGCCTAAAAATTCTGTTTTCACAAACCCAAGGTATTCTTGTGAGTTCCAGAGAGCTGAATTGAAGAATCCACCTTAAACAGGTCAGATACACCCCCCTCAATTGTTTGGTCCTTTTTTTCCCCCTTAATTTAACTTTGTCCTCTGTTTTGCCAATACCTTAAACAGGTGTAAGGGACACCAGACATTTTCATACCACAAACACCAGACAGGAGCAGAGAGACCAGCTATGCCAGGATGTGGCCAGCACACAGCCTTCTCGGGTTCCTCCCAAAGACAACACTCACAAATAAGCAAGATGAAGTTTTGAGAATCAACCACCCCAATTCCTTTAACCTGTAGTGCCTAACCTCTTGCCTTTTTATTATAAAAAAAGAGATGGGAATGTAATGATCTGTTCTGTCTCTTTAAGAGACAAGCTATGCCTACTCCCTCCCCTGTCTGCTGAGCAGGCTGATCTTCACTTTCCAACCTATATTTTCTCTCTTTTCCATCTCCCTCTCTAAGAGACAGCTTATGCCTCTCCCCAATTCTCCCCTTCCCCCTTCTGTCTTTCCCTTCCCTTCTCTCTCCTGCTCTCTCATTTCTATCTCTCCCTCTCCTTTTCTCCCTTTCTCCCTTCCTTCTCCATAACTCACTGAATAAATATCCAACCTTAATCTGCATGGTGTTCCTATCCATGCCCACCGTAGCATTTCTCCCTACCCAGTACCAGCCACAGGTCAGGGACCTGCAGCCTTCCCGGACTGGGACTGACTGCTCTCAGGGCCCGCTGCCTGCTGCCACGTGGCCTGCTGCCACTGCTTGGGGAGCTGTAGCATTTCTGCTGCCTGCCACAGCCAGGGATCCTGCATTTTTAATAATCCATTTCATACCTATCCACCACTGAAAGAAGAACAATATGCACAAAAAATTAACTAAAATAAAATTATATCTTAAACTAAAGGTAACACATGGAAAATACAGAGAAGGTACTGTATATCACAAAAATATTAGGTAGTAAAACCAAAATAAATAATTAGGAATTTACATATAATATTGTTTTATATATATAATGCTCAAACATTTTTGCACAGGCAAAGTTGGTCAAATGAAAAGAAGAGCTATGGATATGAAGAAAACAGTTGTGAAAAAGTAGAAAGCATTTATATTAAAATCATGAAATTATTAATAATTTTAGTACTCACAGAATTTCCTGGCCTTGATATTTAAAAGTGCTTTTCAGTTTTCCATTACTCTTTTCTTCATGGTGAGACAGGAAATCTAGAATTTGTAGTACTTGGAGTATTCCTCTCTGCCTAATAGATTATGACCTATTGAAATCCTTTTCAGTTTGTCTCTGCTGCAAAACTTTTCTTGTTTTTCTTAAGTAAATGCCTTGGTATGAACGGAATTTTCTGTCTTTTTAAAGTTACCATATAAAGCAATGATTTTCATTTTGACATTTTTATTTAAATATATCATTATATACTCTTATTCACTCCATGACCCTTCCCTGCCTTTCCTCCCACTTTCTTTAGGGTCCCTTTGTACTCCCGAATAGCCAATCCCTTCTCTTTTGTTTCAGTAATTCCTGCTCCTTTTCAGAACTGAGTGGACTTTTTTCTTTAGTCTTTATCTTTAGGATCTGGTATGTCTCCCGTAGTCATAATTTACTAAAGTTCATGATCTTCTCTAATATTACATCCAGAGAGTTTCTCTTAGTGTCTTTTTTGCTACAATAAAACACACTGAGAAAAAAGCAAGTTAGCGAAGAAAGGGCTTCTTCTACTTAAAGTTTATGAGGGCCCTCCATCTTTGTGGAGGAATTAAGGTTGTACATCCACAATCAAGAGTACTTTCTTCTAGGTCACTTTCTCAATTTCACAGTCTGTCACAAACTCAGAGTCTGGTAACACCCAGTATTAAGATGTGTATTTTGCCCCTCAATTAACCTGATAATGCTTAGGAGCCCAAATAACCCCTCACAGCTATTCCTGGAAACTTGTCTCCTAGTTGATTACAGATTTTGTTAAATTGACAATTAACACCATTACAGAGTTTTAAGTTCTCGAACTTGTCTATTCTGAGACTTTTGAATTTGTCAATTTATCTTAGTGGGGGTTCTATTTGCTTGATTGATTATATGTGTCTCTCTATCTCTAAAATTTTGAAGATTTTGTTTTTTGTCTTCTTTCATTTTTTTCTTCTTTTACTAAAAAAAAGCTATCTTTTATTTCATTTTACATACCAACCCCAGTTTCCACTCTCTCCCCTCCTCCTCTTCCCTCTACCTTCCTCTCTACCCTACCCCTCATCCACTCCTCATCAAGAGTAAGGCACGTTGCTTTGAAGGACCATGGCCTTCCCTACTATATCTAGACAGAGCAAGGTATCCCTTCAAAGAGAATGGGTTCTAAAAAGCCAGTACACGCAGTAGGGATATATCCTGGTGCCTTTCCCAGTGGCCCTACAGTCTGTCCCAGCCATACAACTGCTACTAACACTTGAATGACCTAGTTTTGTCCTATGCTGATTACTTCCCTGTCCAGCCAGAGTTGATGAGCTCCCATTAGCTCAGATAAACTGTTTTAGTAGGTATGCTCATCATGGTCTTGACCTCTTTGCTCATATTCACATTCCTCCCACTCTTCAACTGTACTTTGGGAGCTTAACTCAGTGCTCCATTGTGACATCAGTTGCTGGATGAAGGTTCTATGGTGACACTTAAGATAGTCATCAATCTGACTACAGGGTAATGGCAGTTCAGGAACTCTCTCCACTATTGCTTAGGACAGTCTTAGCTGGGGTCATCCTTGTAGATTCCTGGGAATTCTCTAATGCCAGGTTTCTTGCTATCCTCACAATGGTTTCCTCAATCAATCTATTTCTTTTCTTGTTCCCTCAAGTTCTCCTCACCTGTATCTTTCTCACTTCCCCCTCCCTTTCTGTCCTCCCTCCTTCCTCCACCCCCATGCTCCCGGTTATAAGAGGAGGCTTGTTAGTTTCCTAGCTGCCCAGCAGCTCAGACCCGAAATAATCACACAGAATCTATATTATTTAAAAAACCATTTGGCCCATTTGCTCCAGCTTCTTATTGGCTAACTCTTACAAATTAATTTAACCCATAGCTATTAATCTGTGTACCTCCACATGGCTGTGGCTTACTGGCTAAAGTTATGGTGTCAGTCTCTGGTGGGGACTACATGACTTCTCTTTGGCTCTGCTTCCTATCTCCCAACATTCAGTTTAGTTTCCCCCCAGACTACGTCTATTCCCTGTGTAGACCCAAGACACTTTCTTTATTAAGTAATAGTATTCACAGCATACAAAGGGGGACCCCACAACAGCTCTTCATTTTGTCAGATTATCTCGTCTATTTTCCCTTCCCAGGGGGATCTATATGTAATGGAAAAATTAAAGTGCTGCAGAATCCCCAGCAGTGACAGCAAGCCATGTGGTGGCAGGCAGTGGGCAGGGGTTTCTGAGAGCAGCCAGTCCCAGGCAGGGACAGCTGCAGGTCCCTGAGCGGTGGCTGGTTCTGGGAAGCAAGCAAGAGACAGAGACATAGATAGGCACGCCATGCAGAGTGAGGTTGGACATTTATTTAGTGGGTTATGGAGGGGGAGGGATAAGAGGAGAAGAACAGAGAGGTAGAGAGAAAGAGAGAGTGAGAGTAAGAGGGAGAGAGAGAGAGAGAGAGAGAGAGAGAGAGAGAGAGAGAGAGAAAGGAGAGACCAAAGTTGTCTATTCGAGGAGGTGAAAAAGATGAAGAGACTCAGGCTGCAAGCAGGAAGAAAAATCTGCCTGCATCACTAGGCAGGGGAGGGAGTGGGCATGGCTTGTCTCTTAAAATGACAGAACAGATCATTACACTATATATGTTTCCCTTAGGATTCTTGTTACATAGCTTCTTTGGGGTCATGGACTGTAGGCTTATCATCCTTTGCTTTACAGCTAGTATCCACTTATGAGTAAGTACAAACCATACTCATCTCGCTGGGTCTGGGTTAACTCACTCAGTATTTTTTTTCTAGTTTCATCCATATGCATGCAAATTTCATGATGTGATTTTTGTTTTGTTTTGTTTTTACCTGTAACATGAGGGGGCCACTCATTGGGGTTTCCTTTCCACCCGGTACCCCACAGCAGGCAAGCTCCAAAGAAAATCACACAGAGAGTCTGCATTAATTATAAAGTGTTTGGCCCATTAGCTCAGTCTTCTTATTAGCTCTTGTAGCTTATATTAACCCATTATTCTTATCTATGTTAGCCATGTGGCTCAGTACCTTTCACAGTGGGGCATATCACATGTTGATTCTTTGGAGTCTGGGCAGGAGTCAGGGGAATGGGCTTCCTCTTTTTCAGCATTCTTCTGTTCTCCTCACCCCATGTCTACTTCCTGCCTGGTTGACCTGCCTATACTTCCTGCCTGGCCAATCAGTGTTTTATTAAAATACAGCATTGACAGAATACAGACAATTCTTCTGCACCATTTACCACTGAGTAGTACTGCACTTTGTAAATGTACTACATTTTCTTTATCCATTCTTTGGTTGAGGGGACTCTAGGCTGTTTCCAGATTCTGGCTATTACAAATAATGCTGCTTTTCTTTCACATAGTTGAACAAATGTCCTTATAGTATGATATTGAACATCCTTTGGGTATATGCCCAAGAGTAATATTGCTAAGTCCTGAGGTAGGGTTGATACCCAATTTCTGAGAAACTACCATATTGATTTCCAGAGTGGTTGTATAAGTTTTCATTCCCACAAGCAATGGAGAAGTGTTCTCCTTACACTGAATTCTCTCCAGCATAAACTATCATTGCTATCACTGGTGTTTTTGATCTCAGCCATTCTGACAGGTATAAGGTGGTATCTCAGAGTCATTTGCATTTCCCTGATGGCTAAGGATGTTAAACCTTTCCTTGAGTATCTCTTGGCCATTTGAGATTCTTCTGTTGAGAATTCCTTGTTTAGATATGTATCCTAGTTTTGTCTTAAGACCTCATTTCTCCCATGCATCTCTAAATAATTGCTTATTTTTGCCTGGATCTTTTTCTTATTCAGATGGGAAAGCAGACATCAAAGTTCCACACCTATTGCATAAAATCCTGGAGTTTCAGAGTACATTTTACTCAGGACAGCATAACATCTTCATATTTTACAAAATATCAGAGTTTGTCATTTTTAGGCATCTATTATCAATTGCAACCAGGTTGCCCTGAGAACTGAGAAATCTGTTTGGGAAGATTTTTGAATTAAATTTTATATTACTTCTTGTTCTTGATAATCAGAAAAATTTCAACATCCAATGTCACTGCTATTCCATTTAGTTTTGGAATTTTAGGGAAACATTAACTGAGAGGAAAGGACGGTACGAGTCCAATAGGATAAAGAATACTAGGAAAACAACTAACCATTGCTTAAATGAGCTCAGAGAAACTGAACGGGCAAGTACTGGGCCTGCATGGGCTTTTACCACATCCTCTGTGTTTATGTTATGGTTGGTAGCTTGGTGTTTTTATGGGACTCCTAACAGTGGGAGTGGTAGTGGGAATGTCTATGATTCTTTTGTCTGCTCTTAAATGTCTCTTCCTCCTATTGGATTGCCTTGTTCAACTTTGATATGAGGGTGTTAGACTTGGTTTTTTTTTTTTTTTAATGCTCATGTGTTGTCTCTCTTCTAAGCCTATTCTTTTGTCACAAAGAAATGGAAGGGAGTGGTTCAGGGAGAGAGAGGAAGTAGCAGAAAGCTAGGAAGAGTGGAGGAAGTAAAAATTGTTTTGGGAATGTATTGTATGAGAGAAGAATCTGTTTTCAACAAAAAAATTAAAAGAAACAAGGAATAAAATTTTATTTTTAAAAAGCTACAAGTGAAATGAAACTAAACAAACCAAATGAGCAAATGAGCTTTCAACAAGAACCACATATTTATAAATTTAAGATAATATGCACTGATAAGATATGTAGAAGAAAGTTTCTCCTCTTAGATTTCTTGCAATCTGGTGGGAACTATCTGAAAGTTTTGCAAGAAAAAGTTAAATAGTTTCTTATATAGTTATTTTAAAACAATCAAAATTGACAAGCTCAAGAGAAAGAAATCTTTCTATTTATTATCCAAATACATTATACAAAATATATGAGATGTATAATTAATTATAATTAGGTTATAATTTCTCTGATGTTAAACCAACAGATGTGTTCAGTTTTAATTGTAACTTCTAAAGTTTAATTTCAATAACAAGATGGAAATCTGTGATTTGTTAAGAGCATACTTCTGTTTAAGCAGTATCTGACCCCGATATCTCATTAATTTCTTCTTTTAAGAGAAACAAAATATTTCTAAACCTATTTGAACAACTCTGTGCATTTATTTGTCTTCAGTTGAAATGCAACACTTGCATGGATATTGGAGTTTCTAGGTCAAGAGTAGATCAAGTGTTTATTTTTAATTGTGTTAAATTTGGTATGTTTATTAGGCAGCTAAATAAAGCTGTTAATAATCCATTTATTGTGATACTAAGTTCAAAAAAGAATGAATTCCATAGTAAATGAAGAACAGTAGCCAGACCCGCTTATAGGTAGCAAACAAGAACTTATAATAGGGCCAATTGTAGATTTACTCAATTGCTTTTAGTTTCATGTTACTACTGAATAGGGAAAAATTATAATTACTCATGTCTGTGCTGTTCTAAATAATTATAATAAAATGAAAAAAGAGGAAGAACTGAGAATTCATTTATATATGCAATAATAATTGATCACAGAATTTAAGACCTGATAAAATAAAAGTAGGAGTATAAATAATTGACAAATATTGAAGTGCTGAATTCTCTGTGTGCTATAAACCAGAAACTTTCATTATGGTTTCAAAGAAAAATTTTTCAGAAAAAGTGAGGAAGGACAGATTATATGTAATTGAGTTTATGGAAACGTAATAGTGAAGAAGACTATGATTTAGTCATTAAAATAAATGTGTGGTAGGTTCTACTACAAGTTCATTGAAGAATAATTTAGTTACTTCGAAGCTATTGAAACATCCACTATATGCATGTTTGAAATAGCTGGTAAGATTATAGGAATCTGGTTCAAAAATATTTCATCATATATAAAACTTCATGTTTTAGAAGAGCTCATGAGGAACTAGATATATGGTTCCATTACAAAAAAAGTTTGGTATGTAAACAAAATTGCCTCAGTTCGTGGAGCCCAGCAGCAAATTTTAAGTTTGACTGGGCAGATTATGCTTATAACTCAGATCCTTGATTAGGGATATAGGCATATGAATACTGGAAAATTAATGGAATGCCTGTCTTGCAAAATAAAAGCCATCTTAGTTTGGTGAGAGACCCTGTCTCAAAAAATAAGCTGAAGATAAACAGAGGCAGATCCTTAAAGTTGACCTTTGACTTTGACAAGCAATTGCAAACACACATACACATATATTATTAATTTATGATAGTTAAGATAATTGAGTGAGAGTGGCCTTCTCATCTATAGTTAAGAACATAAAATATATAAATGAACATTTTAGGGCAGATGAGAGTAGATTGTAGTCTAGAAATAGTAACAAAGGGCATGGCAATTATTTCACCCTATCAATCAAACTATATCAATGATTCTAAAGAAAGAAAACATCATTTTTGAAGGTTGCAAGGTAAATTTTTTCCTTAGAGGAAATCATAATTAAGTCAATGCCAAAGAGTAATGAAAGATTTAGGCATTTAAGTCTGAATACCATGAACACTTCATGTTGGTTAATTTTTTTTGCAGAGGCAAACAACATTTCCATTATATAATGCTAACAATATGGTGGCCTTTGCCAGGAAATTCAAATAACCATAACACATTTCCTTCTTGGGAACCCAAAGCATCTTCTGCACATTAGCAAATATGCCATTTCAGAAATTATGACTGCATGGTATCAACTGGGATCGCTAACTGAAAAGATTTAGGTGATTTTTGTTTTGCTTCATTGTTTGTTATTTTTTTGTTTATGATTATCTGGGAATTTGTGTACTATAATCTGGATAATAAATTTTATACTCTGTATTATTTCTTCTTTTGAAAACTGCTAATGAACATTAAGTAAATGTAGTTCAACCCACACATAACTATATTGATTAATGTTAGAAATTATTGTTTTGCCACATGAATGGAAATAAAATTATCAAAAAACCCAATACACTCCATTAGACAGAGTATTTGATAAAAGTAAAATATCAGGTAGACTCTAGAATAATGCCTTACATTTAAGTTACTCTAGTGATGGTTATATATTTGCTTTTATCAAGACACATATACAAATAAATACTTTTAAATTGATTTCCAGTGATGATCAAGTCTAAATCCAGGAACATGATAGTCAAGTACTCTACCACTGAATTGCATACTTTGTTTCAAGCCCGAATCATTCTTGACCTAGGATTTCTTTAATGTCTCTGTAAATGATGTATCTCAAACTTGATTAGATGTTTTCTTCATTTATTTTGTCTATACTCAATGTAGAATAAGTAGGAGCAGATCAGTTTTGTCTTAATTAATTCCAAACATAACTGCTTTTCATAGTATAAAGAATAAGATAAATCCTCTCCTGTCTGCTTTTATGCCAATACCAGGCTGTTTTCAGTACTGTAGCTCTGTATTAGAATTTGAAGTCAGGGATTGTGATGCCTCCAGAAGTTCCTTTATTATACAGGATTGTTTTGGCTATCCTGGATTTCTTGCTTTTCCATATGAAGTTAAGCATTGTTCTTTTGATGTCTGTGAAGAATTTTGCTGGGATTTTGATGGGCATTGCATTGAATCTGTAGATTGATTTTGGTAAGTTTGCCAATTTTACTATGTTAATTCTGCCTACCAAAGAGCATGGGAGATCTTTCCATTCTCTGGTGTCTCCTTCCATTTTTTTTTTCTTCAGTGATTTAAAGTTCTTGTCATACAGGTCTTCCACTTGTTTGGTTAGACATACTCCAAGATACATTTTGCTATTTGTCACTATTGTGAAGGGTGATGCTTGTCATAGCCAGAACCTGTAAACAACCTAAATTCCCCTCAACCAAAGAAGGATAAGGAAAATGTGATACAATTACACAATGGAGTGCTACAAAGCAGAAAAAAAATGACATCTTGAAATTTGCAGGCAAATGGATAGATCTAGAAAACATCAAAGTAATCCAGACCCAGAAGACAAATATCATATGCTTTCACTTACAAGTGGCTTTTAGACATAAAGCAAAGAAAAACAGCCTACATTTCATAGTTCCGAAGTACCTAGACAACAATGAGGACACTACAAGAGACATACATGGATCTCATCTACATGGGAAGTAGAAAAAGACAAGATCTACTGAGTAAACTTGGAGCATGGGGACCATGGGAGATGATTGAAGGATAGGTGACTGGGAGAGAGGAGAGCAGAGAAAAATGTATAGCTCAAAAAATCAATAAAAAAAGAATAAAATAAAACCTTTCGAAAATAATCTGTAGACACTTCAAAATAGTCTGTAGGTGCTATATTATGTGGATTACTACAATCTATCTGAAATTACTATCATTTTAAGCAAATAACCTCCTACCAAAATCTTTGTTTTCTTTCCTCTCTTAAGTGGATATTACAACCACCTGAGTATTAGTACATTATCTCATTTCTTTGTAGAGATTTCTCTTCACATATATTCTATTATCAGTAGCATTTTTGTGCCCTTTTGCAGGCACTCAATGTAAATTGGAAATTTTATATCTTAAGAAAGTAAACCTGTTTTAGCTTAATTACTATTCATTACTATCTAAATGTGTATATATACATATATTTATTTATATGTAAATATATATATTTACAAATTATGTATGCTATATGAAGGAAAAACAGAAGAAAGAAGTCAGCACAGTAAAGTTTGTAATGCTTCTCTTGTCTCTTTTCTCTTGAATTTACTGTGATTTAAATTTTGTTGAAATTTTCACTTTTAATCCTGTAATTAATTTAAACTCAGAATTATATCTTTGGGGAAGTTCTAGATGTACTTTTCTAAAACAATTTTACTCAAGAGAGGAAAAAAAAGACTCAAAATCTAATCTACTTTGAAATCAGTCTGTTTACCTGTTGTCTAAGGAAGATCAAGGAGATTAAATTGCCTCTCAACAGCCATAAAACTAATTAGAGGTGAGAGAAAAATGTAATCTATCCTTTTATGATGACACTTTTAAGATGGCTTCTGTTATTCTCAAATTTGGCTAACAAAGCTATGCCTGGTTTGGCACTATGTGAATAACATGAAAATTGGGCATTATTTCTTAAGCGCCTTTTAATTTATTACTTAATCTAACGATATTGGAGTGGCTTTTATACAATGCTGATTTTATTTCCTTGTTTACACCAAATAGTTGTGCATGAATAGCAATTAAATTTAATCTATTCACTGCTCTCATCTCATTAAGTGAGATCTCCAACCCCAAATCAAATAAATTATTGTTGCAATAGATTGGGTTGGTTCAGCTTTAATAAAAACAGGTTAAGCACATATTCACTCTCCATTCTAACTCCCAACTATTCTAGAAACAGAGATAATAAATTTTCCTGATTTCCAACTTTATTTCCTAAGGTAGCCACTGTTTTAAATGCAATTGCTATACTATTGTGAGAGCAAATATATTATTAATATGCATTACTAAGAATGTTTATGACTAGTAACTTAATAATCTACAGTTTTGCTGAAAACATTAGCTATTCATAACATCTTTTTGCTATGTATCTAATTATTAAGAATACCTATGGTTATTGTACTGTGTTTTCCACCAATAAATGTTGTATTTATACTCACTATGCCTCATTTTGACTTTTTTCCTTATATTTTTATAAAGTTTGTAAAATTTTGTATTTGTAGAAATTTTGTATTAGTAGAAGTGTTCTAAATTTTACAAATTTCAATCAGCAGTTAGTTCTCAAAAATTTTCAATAAAAGAACTTATAAAAATTAAATCCTTTAACAAAATATCAATGTAGAAAGAACCTGTCTGTTCATCCCTGCCACCCAGCTATCTTAGCCCCAAAATAACCAGAAAGAAACTCTATTCATTAAATCACTTCTTGGCCCATTGGCTCTAGCTACTTATTGGCTAACTCCTACATCTTAATTTAACCCATTTCTATTAATCTGTATATCACCATGAGGATCCATGGCATCCCCTGACTCAGCCCTTCTCCCAGAATTCAATTCTGTTGTCACCACCTACCTAAGTTCTGCCCTATAAACAGGCCAAGGCAGTTTCTTTATTCATTAATTGTAATCAGAGAACACAGAGGGAACTTCCACATCATATCAAATTATATTTTCAGGTTCATTTATAATTTGAGTGATTTTGAGAGAATGCATTAATAAACATTTTTAGATTAGATAAAGGATTTTACAATAGGCAATTTTTAAGTATTCATCTTTATTTTAAATTAAATAGATATAGAAGATATTGATCAGAGGTTAAAAACAGTTGTTGCTTGGGTGTAGGACCTTTATTCCATTCAGAACACCCTCATGGTGTTTCACAGACATCAATAACTCCAGTTTCAGGTATTTTGATTCTCTCTTCTGAACTCCATGTGAAACAAGTAATCATGTGGTGCACAAATATATGTATATGTATAAAATTTAATTAAAAAGAAAAACTAGATTACTTTAATGAATCTAGAAAAATGTACAGCCAAACAAGTGACATGACATCAGTAAGGATTCATTCCAATTTTTAGAAGATGTATATTCTTTCATGCATAAGCATATTTTCCTATATATACATATATGTATATATATACATATACAATATATGTGCCGGATATGCAAAAAGTCAGATATCCAAGAATTGGATATAGAAATGACTGCAATACACTGTATGTGTGCTGGAAACTCAATATAGGTCCTTTGCAAGAACCTCAAAAACTTTTAACTATTGAGACATCTCTCTACCCCAACCTAATTATTTTTACAGCTTCTGTAACACTGTCAATGGTTTTAGATAAAGTCATTTAATGTCATAAAGAATAAAATAATAGTCAATCATTACATAAAATGTTTCCTCTTGGAAAATTAAACTTAACATTTGATAGCAGTGTGTGTCAATAAATTGCAAAAATCATGCAACTTATCACATGAACCAATTAAATTGTTACTAAAACTTCTATCTTAGTTGTCCATTTTAATTTAAGGCATATGCTAAAACAACATTAAGAGTTCTAGGTTGCTGAGGTGGAGTAGCATTAAGCTTTTGTCATCAAAGCTGAGAACTGAGTTTATGAACTGAAAATATTCAAATTATCTTCTGGCCTCCATAGGCATGCCTTATCCCCACAGAATATGAAGAAAGTAATTTAGATACTTAAAAATACAATAGATAGATATATAGACAATAGATAGATAAGTAGGTAGGTAGATACATAGATACACAGATAGATGTCAAACTGACATGTCAGTCATGTCAAATACGTATTAATGCTTTTTTTCTAGTACTGGCAATCAACTAAGGGCCTTTTCCAAGCTAAGCAATCATACTACCTCTATTCTGTATCCCAAACTTATCAGTTCCTTGATCTAATCATATATACTCTGTGTTGAACATTATTCTATGATCCGATCCACACATATCAGCCTCCACTACATTACTCTTTAAAATACATTCTTATAGATTAAATAACTGACAGAATTGTGATATTTGTCTTTGTGTGCTTACTGTATTTTAATCAGTATATTTTTAATAAACATCAATGTTATGGCTAGTGATAGGTTTCTCATTATTTAATGTGTTCTCTAGTTTTTATATCAACTTGACACAAGCTAGGATTATCTGGGTAAAAGGAACCTTATATGAATAATGCCTCCATTGGATTGGTATGTAAACAAGTATAAGAGGAAATTTCTTAATTTATGATTGATGTCAGAAAGCCTAATTCCCTGTGGGTTGTGTTACTCCAGTTCTTGTTTGCTGGGTTCTATAAGAAAGTCAGCTCAAAAACCATGAGAATAAAGCTAGTAAGCAGCACTTATTTGTGACCTCTGCATTCATTTCTGCCTGCAGCTTCCTACCGTGAGTTTCTGCCCTGACTTTTCTGGATGATGATCTTTAAGCTATAAGATGAAATAAACTCATTCTTCCAAACATTTATTTTGTTCATGGAGCTTTTTTCACAGCAATCAAAACCTGATTAAAATATTTAAATATGGTTTTAATTATGTATAAAATTATATAAAGTTATACATTGTTAATCTTTTGTCAGATATTTAAATTATTTTTATTTCTTGTGTATTAGTAATGCTATATATTGTCGTGTTGTGGGAGGCCGTTTGTTTGTTCCTGGCTGGCCGGAATCAACATAATCACACAGAAACTACATTATTTGCAATACTGTTTGTGCAATAGCTTAAGTGTATTTCTGGCTAATTCCTATATCCTAAACTAAGCCATTTCCATTAATCTATGCATTATCACAAGATTGTAGCCTACCAGCAATGTTTCAGCATGTCTGTTTCTGGTGGTAGCTCCATGATTTCTCTTTGACTTCTCCTTCTTTCTCCCAGCATTCAGTTTTGTTTTTCCTACCTAGCTCTGCTCTGTCCATCTAAAAGTCCAAAACAGCTTCTTTATTAACCAATGGTATTAACAGCATACAGAGGGGAATCCCACATCATTGTGGTTTTAACTTTCATTTATTTAAATATCATTTTCCTAGTGGTGTTGGATTTTTTGTACATGAACATTTTATTTGTATATATTCTTTATGAAAAAATATTCTTATCATGACTGAGATTAAAAATTATATAACCTGATTAATTTCAATTGAGAGAAATGTATTTGCTAAATATGAAATTCAAGAATCAAATGTTTAAAATCATTGGATTTTGCATTGAGAATTTAGATATCAATTAATAAAACATTATTTAGTATATAAATATAATATAATCCAATACAAACTATTAAAATCTTATTGAGATTAGTGATATTTGTAAATGTTAGTTACTAAGACTTTTTCTAGATGTACTTCTAAATTTGTGACTTTTGTAGTAAAAATGCTTGCCAATTATTGCAATGCATTTGAAAATAAAGGAGTCTACCTACAAATAACATCATATAAATGCAGTTACTCTTGTGATTTTGTTTTTGTTATTTTCTTTCACTATTTCATCCATAAATGCATGTAGGTTTTCCTAATCATTCTTCAAGTATATGTAATTTCATAATTTGCTTACTACATCAAGTATTGCAATTCAGGTGTTGAAGACTTATTACTTACAATTTAGGTGATGAAGACAATAAAATCTCAGATCATGAGCAGGAATCAATCTTCAAGTTCAAGAGTAGTCTATACAAAATAAGTCAAATTATCACTGAGGATGAACTATATATGCTCTTTAAATCATCTTAGAGTTGAGGGCATGGATTATTTGGTACAGGGCTTGCTATGTAAACACAGAAAACTACATTTAGATCCTCAGGCTACAAATAAAATCCATACATGGATGCTCCACTCTGTAACTCAGGAGATGGAGACCAGTCAGATCCTGTTAGCCCCTATGATGGGTACCAGAAACAGGCCAATGTAGTGGGAGCTGCGGGCTGCTTCCCACCACCCAGCTCCCAGCCACCAGCTAGCTTTACCCAAAATGGAAACTGTTTTCTTTTAAACACTGCTTGGCCCATTATTTATATTCTTTTATTGGCTAACTCTCACATCTTGATTAACCTATTTCTATTAATGTGTATAGCACCACGAGGTGGTGGCTTACTGGGAAAGATTCAGCATGTCGACCTGGTGGCTGGCTCAATGGCATCTGCCCCATTTCCCTTCTTCCCAGCATTCTGTTCTGTCTACTCCACCCACCTATGTTCTGACCTATCAGGCCAAGCAGTTTCTTTATTAATTAACCAATGAAAGCAACAGATAGACAGATGAGCCTCTTCCATCATTTCCTCTTTTTTTGTTTAAACAAAAAAGACAGGCTTTCACTTTTAACATAGTTAAATTACATATAACAAAACAGTTATCAAGCAAGAATTACAGTTACAATATTTATATCTACTTTATCTTTTAGCATAACTAAGGAAAACAATAGCTATCTATATATTCTTCAACTCCATCAAAGACTCCAGAAGGATACAATATTACCTAAGTGAACAAGAAATAAGCAGCTTCCAAACTCAAGAAAGGTCTCAGGCATCTCGCTGCTCGGACAGTCACCAATTTTTTTTTTTTGTACCATTGGGGCATCAATCTTCAGCCTACAGACCAACTCCATAAGGAGCCTCTATGATGCCCATCTTCCTCTTGAAGAAAATTGGTGTCTCATCATCATGAAAAGCCATGTTATTAAAACATTTTAAATGCCATATTCTGTAGTCTTTGAAAGATATGAATACCTATCTAACTGATATATATCTCTATATATCTAGAGAATCTAACTAAAATGACTACAAGCTTGACTATTATCGATGATTATCCATTAACAACCTATATTTTCTAATTATACATTACATTTTTAAATGAACTGCACAATCACAATACATTAATCAAGATCAGAAATACATATACATATAACAAAATTGACCTTAAATTTATATCACTAAAGAAAAATCCATACCAATGCAAATTATCCATATATATATCATATCCCCCTTTAAATGTAAAAAAAAAAACATAAACAATATTTGTGAATATGGGCACAGTTATTTTTCTCCAAACAGCTTCTTGATGTATGGGGATGCTGTTAATCAGGTTCATGGTGTATCCTGTGTGTTATGTACATCTCAGTCATCAATTGGGCAAAGTAATTTTTGAGGGTGTTCATGGCAACCTTTCAGGAGGGTGTTGTCTATCATACCATATTGGTCTAGAAGCAATCCACAGGGTCTCATTTTCTGTGAAAACAAAAGAAGAACCTCTTTTCTAAAGCATCATATCATTAGACCCAAATTTGGAAATCATGATACCTTTAAAACATATATGCTGGTTTAGCTTAGCAGCCCATTTAATGAACTTGTTTTTGGTACTTAGCTCCTTCCCAGTCAAAAAGTTTAAAGAAAACACAATAAACATAATCCAGACTCTCTGTGAATTTTCCATTTTTATGTAGCTTATTTTTTAATCTATGACTATCTGTACTCTGTCTCTTTAAAAGCTATCTCTTTTATTAAAGCATTAACTTTATTTTATGACTTTCTATACTCTTTTTCTTCTCTCTCCCAAGCCTACAACTTTATATAACACTGTGATCCATTTAGAGGTCATTTATGTCTGAACATGCCCTATTATGAATCTATAATTTTTTTACTATCCATGAGCATTTCTTAAAATGCTAAGCACTTCTTAAAAACTTAAGTTGCACTATGTAGGGGTAATACAGTACCACCTGTTTTCTGCCCAGTCTAAACCTTAATTGTGCTGTTATTATGATAATTACGATAGTTCCTGCCTGAGATCCGCACAGTTCAGCATGGCAGAGCGGAGCTGCTCCTGCCTCAGAGCGATTTGGTGCTCCTGAGCCTTGCACAGTTTCAGGCACACAGCAGTCCTCATTGCCATCAAGCATGCTGTAGCACTTTATTCACAAAACCCCATCGAAATTCTCTGTCTCTCACAAGAGCCAAAGGTTGTACTAGGAGCACAGCTCAGAAAGCCGGCATTTAAAACTGTGTGGCTTTTTTTTTTTTTTTTTTTTTTTTTGCTATAGCTGAACCAGGAAAATCTCTCTTCAACACACTACCAGCAAACAGCAAAAAGCTACATTAAACTTCATTTTTTTTCTGTGTCTAGAATTGTTTCCAAGCCCTCTCAGGTTTTATGTGGAGTTAGTCGACCACATTGAGGCACCAATCTGTAGTAAGAGGAGTGGGCCATGTTCTGCCGCCTAGCTATATTAACCCTGGAAATAACCACACAGAATTTGTATTAATTAAATTACTGCCTGGCCCATTATATCTAGACTCTTCTTGGCCAACTCTCACATCTTGATTTAACCCATTTCCATTAATGTGTATCGCCACTTGACTGTGGCTTACCAGCATGAGTGTAGCCAGCATCTGTCTTGGGCAGGAGAATCATGGCATCTGCCTGTCTGCCCTTGTTTCCAGAATTCTGTTCTGTCTCCCCACATACCTAAGCTGCTGCCCTATCAAAAGGCCAAGGCAGTTTCTTTATTTAACCAATGAAAGCAACACATATACAGAAGGACCTCCTACATCATTAGATGAATGTGTCAGATGGAAAATGTATGAGCTGAACTATAGAAACCAGAATAACTGGGGATATCACCCTGGGAACCTGGGAGCCCCTCTAGGTTCAAGTCTCTTGCCACCCCTAAGATGGCTCCCTTAATTAAGTTATGTGATTCCCTTAGAACCTTCATATGGCGATGGATGGAGATAGAGACAGAGACCACACTGGAGCATCGGACTGAGCTCCCAAGGTCCCAATGAGGAGCAGAAGGAGGGAGAACATGAGCAAGGAAGTCAGGACCACGAGGGGTGAACTCACCCACTGAGACAGAGGGGCTGATCTAGTGGGGGCTCACTAAGGCAAGCTGGACTGTGACTGAAAAAGCATGGGATAAAACTGGACTCTTTGAACATGGCGGACAATGAGGGCTGATGAGAAGCCAAAGACAATGGCACGGGGTTTTGATCCTACTTTATGTTCTGGCTTTGTGGGAGCCTAGCCTGTTTGGATGTTCACCTTCCTAGACCTGGATGGAGGGGGGAGGACCCTGGACTTTCCACAGGACAGGGAACCCTGACTGCTCTTTGGACTGGAGAAGGAGGGCGAGAGGAGTGGGGGGGGAGGAGAAGAGTGGGAGGAGTGGGGGGAAATGGGAGGCTGGGAGGAGGTGGGAATTTCTTTTTTTTTCTTTTTTTCTCCTTTTTTTTCAATAAAAAAGAAACCAGAATAAATTAATGACTATATTAAATGTGAAAATGACAACCATAATAGGGAAAATGCAAATATTGTCAGATTCTCTTTGATATTATATGCTGTAAATTCAAAACATACAGAATAAAATTGAATACTAATGATCAAAAAACAAAGAACACACTAATTCATTCAAATCTAGTGCTCTTATTATAACATTTGTGGTGCAGGAGCATCTTCTTTTTTGTGTTGTTTTTATTGATTGAATAAAGAAAACTGTCTTGGCCTTTTGATAGGGCAAAATTTAGATAGGCAGAGTAGACAGAACAAAATGCTGGGAGCAAGGAGGCAGAGATAGAGAGCTGCCCACCATAAAGCTGTGAGGTCAAACATGCTAAATCTTTCTCGGTAAGCCATGACCTCGTGGTGACATACAAATCATTAAAAATGGGTTAAATCAAGATGCGAGAATTAACCAATAGAGCTAATGGGCCAGACAATGTTTAAATAAATACAGTTTCTGTGTAATTATTTCCAGTGTAAACTAGACAGACGACCAGAAGCCGGGTGGCAGAAAAAAAAAAAAAAAAAAAAAAAAAAAAAAAAAAAAAAAACACTCCTTTTATGTGTTCCTGCTCCTTTTACAACAGAGTGGTGTCCGGGTACTGAGCCATGTGACTAACATAGATAAGAATAATGGGTTAATATAAGCTACAAAACATAATAAGTAGCCTAAGCTAATGGGCCAATCAATTTATAACCTAATGCAAACTCTCTGTGTGATTTTTCTTTGAGGCTTGCCAGCTGTGTGGTACCGGGTGGGACAGAAACCCCAACAAGCAGGCCCCTCTTACTATACATTCGGCATGTTACATATTAACTCAATTTAATATGTTTATAAAATTTCTGGTCACCAAAAAGATAAAAAAGATTGAAGGTTTCTATGAAATTATTAAGGAAATACAAAAAAAAATTAAAAAATTGACAGAAGCACAAAGGGATATAGGAAATGTAACATCATAGGATAAAATTTTATCAATTGTTCTCAATAACATATTTAGTAACATAGAAAATAAGGACATAAAATAAGTAATATTTGAACAACTATTAAAATTCCACATACATATACAAGGAATATGTTACTAGAAAGGAGAAGAGTGATAGAATTATATGAAAAGAACTCTTAGCCAGGCAATGGTGGCACATACTTTTAATCCCCACATTCAGGAGGCAGAGGCAGGTGGATCTCTGTGAAAACAAGGCCAGCGTGGTCTATAAGAGCTAGTTCCAGGGCAAAAAAAAAATCAAACATACATATACAAGGAATATACATAGTAAGTGTGGTGGTGTATATACTAGTTTCAAGAGAAGAGGAATATAGAGGATTGATAGTTTTTCTGTGGTAGGGTGTTGCTTAGCATTCATTAAAGCCCAGGTTTAAAGTTCATCACTGGAATAGAAATAAAAATTATATTCATAACCTTGACTTCCTTGCAATAAGACATCAAGACAAGATATGAATATTTCAAGTCTTCTTTCTTATCATTACATTTAGTATTTGAGATCATAACAGGATTTCATCATTTTTCTCCTTCCTATTCCTCTCTTCAAAACCCATAATGAACTCCTCCCTGCTCTCTTGCAAATTGATGATTTTTTCATTAATTGTTGCCACACACATGAAAACGTACATACATACATATCTTCCTAAATACCTAAATATCTGTAATATATGTATTCAGGTTTAACATATGTTTTCAGGGTTAACACATCTTAAAGTTCACTATAATGGAAACAACTTTCTTACTTACCAAAGTTCAAATGTGCTAGCTATAATTAAGTCAATATACCTGTACTATTATCAATGCATTTAAATATAAATGTGGACAACAGTAAATAATGTGGTTTCCTAAGATTAGTATTGAAATTGTAAAATAATTTGAACTTAATATTTAAAATAGTAGATATCAGTCTGTGAGTTTACAATTAGAGCTGTCTAAAATATATGTGTAGTCTGAAATGTATACATTAGAAAAATTAGGAACATATTCTATAGCAAACATTAATTAATTAATTGTTAATCAAAGTTCATCCTTGTTGTAATTACATCCTTAACAATACTTTAATGAATTGTAGGTCTTTTATTATTATTGTTGTTGTTTTAATATGGCATGGGCATTTGGTAGGATCATTGATAATGTCTTTTTTGAGCTATTGTGATTACTTTCCCTAGCTCTTTCTTTTATTTGTTGTTTTATTCTGGAGACAAAGAAAACAATAGCATAAATAATCAAAGAAAGGCTTTAGTCTTATGGCATTTTCTTTTTAATTCTGAATTTTTCATTGGATAGTAAATCCAAACTGTTTAAATAAAGGGTGAAACTAGGAGGGAAAGAGAGAGGAGAACCATAATCAGATATGTTTCATTAAAACATCCTATTTTCTATCTCCATCCATCGCCAGATGAAGGTTCCCAATGTTGGACAGAGACCCACACTGGAGCATCGGACTGAGCTGCCAAGGTCCCAACTAAGAGCAGAAGGAGGGAGAACATGAGCAAGGAAGTTAGGACCACGAGGGGTGCACCCACCTACTGAGACAGTGGGGCTGATCTATTGGGAGCTCACCAAGGCCAGCTGGACTGTGACTGAAAAAGCATGGGATAAAACCGAACTCTATGAACATGGCGAACAATGAGGGCTGATGAGAAGCCAAGGACAATGGCACGGGGTTTTGATCCTACTACATGTTCTGGCTTTGTGGGATCCTAGCCAGTTTGGATGTTCACCTTCCTAGGCATGGACAGAGGGGGGAGGACCTTGGACTTTCCACAGAGCAGAGAACCCTGACTGCTCTTTGGACTGGAGAGCGAGCGGGAGAGGAGTGGGGGGAGGGGGATAAGGGTGGGAGGAGGGGGAGGGAAATGGGAGGCTGGGAGGAGGCGGAAACATTTTTTTTCCTTTTCTCAATAAAAAAAAAGAATAGGCAGCTGTAAAAGCTGTTAAGTTGATGTGGGAGTGTCATATATCAATCTGTTGATTTCATTGATTAATTAAATAAATAAAAAAAAACTGCTTGCCCTGATAGGTTAAAACATAGGTGGGAGGAGTAAACAGGAGGAAGAGGAAGTGAGGTAAGACTCCTCAGACAGACGCGAGATAGCTCTGCTCTCAGATACACACACGCGATGAAGCTCTGATCCAGGATGGACATAGGCTAGAATCTTCCTGGTAAGCGCACCTTGGGGTGCTTACACACATTATTAGAAATGGGCTAGTCCAGGTCCGAGAGTTAGCCGAGAAGAGGCTAGATATAATGGGCAAGCAGTGTTTAAAAGAATATAATTTGTGTGTTGTTATTTCGGGTATGAGCTAGCAGGCGGCTGGGGGGCTGGGGACGCAGCCCTGCCGCTCTTATTTCAACACCACAGGGCAGGGCAGATGGAGCTGTAGTTCTGCTAATCCAGCACCTTGGCCTTGTGAACTGAAGGACTCAGGATTGCTGGCACTAAAAGGCCTTCTTATCCGTCTGCAATTCTTACCTGGATGAAATGTCTAAAAAGTTCAGTCAGCTGAATTGAAACATTCATATAATAATCACCTATACCAAACAAGGCCTGGCACACTTAAGAATCAGCCAATGAAAGAAGAGGACACACTACCCCTATATCTCTTAGGAGGCAGAGAATGCGCCAACAGACAAAGGAGGCTGAGGATGGATGCTGAGAAGCAAAGCATAGAAGAAGGCCGCCACAGGCTGAGGGGTGCTATCCTGGAAAGACTAGAAGGCCTTTGCCGAGGTGACCTTCGAAGAGGTACTTCTAAAGTAGTCTGAGTGGCAGTGCCTCAACTCTACAATTAAAGTACTCCAGTGGCCACGGGGTACATGTAAACATTTGGAAACAGCCAGATGTCCGTCTATGTCTCTCTCTGTGTCCTCACTGTAGTTTACAGACTGCTAATCCAGACGATGGTGGCTGGTGGCAGGATGGCTGCAGAGGGGTGATGACAGGCTCTTGAAGGACCAACCAAAGTGCCATGGCGACAGGTTTCACTGACAATAGGAGAGAAAGAAATCAAGGCTGACTCGAAGGTCTTTCCTTTAAGACAGTTGATCTCAGAGGCTGATTTCTCCCTACAGTTAGCTCTGCAGGCTGTTGAGTGCGTGGGAAAACATGTAATAAAGGATTCTGCTTACATTGCAGAGAGGGTCGTGCTATTCTTGTGGTTTTCTCTAAGATGACAGACACTGCTGTGCCTTCTACCAAAACTTTGCCTCATCCTAATTTTCCGAATGTGGAAATCAAGCACCCTAAGAAGGAAGTTTCCTTTTGCTAATTTACAGCTTATGTTTTTTCTCTGCTTTGGTGGCAACTGGCTCTAATTTAATAGAATTTGTGATTTATTTTCATGATTTTCTCAATATTTCTAAGATCTATGAGTTTAAGCAAAGTTATGATTTGAGGTTATCTGAATGATAACACTGATGACTGCTTTGTGAATTTGGGGAAGATAGATAATTTCTCTTTAACTATTTACAATATTTGAAATGCCTTTTCTAATAAATTGCAGTTGGGTTGGTGCAGTTAGGTCCTATGGAATCACAATAGTGGCATCAGGTTTCAGGGAGTATATATGTACCTTGCAACACAGTTTAATGCCTATTCTTGGTCTTTGAATGAGGAGTATATTGATGAATAAAAACATTTATTGTTTCTTAAAATCTTAAACATAAAAATCATCCTATTTTCAATAAAAGAATAAAAAGGAAGTTGTGTTTTATAGAGCAAAGCTAATTTTGTGAACAGAAACACAAAAGGTAGAAATTTTCTGAGGGAATGTAAGTGGATAATTCATGTGAGTTGATGACTCAGTTCAAAATAACTTCCCTGAACTAAAGAAAGATTTTTCTCCAATGATGTCGATATTTTCCAACAGACTGGGTAAAGGGGGAGGAGTATAAGCAGGAGAAAAGCTCTGAAATGATTGGAGTATCTAGAGGTGTTAATTCTTCAACCAGAACAGGGCCTAGAGCATGCATTGAATAGCATAGTGTAAATTACACCACGGGGAAGAAAAGTAGACACTGGAAATTAGATCCCCATTTCAGCTGTCATGTAGACTGACACTTCGGAACACATGAAGGCAGAACAACGCAAATAGAAGCCAATGAAGGAGTCAAGTCTCTGATATTTGTGTAAATAGTAATTAACCACTATAATGGGTTTTAAGATAATTATATTACAAATATTCACTTTTGAGAAATCATCATATTTCGATTTAAAGATCATCAGATGCTTTGGAAAAATAGCAAAATACACATTTGCCTATTTGATTGTGATAAATTATTTTATATTTCCTTTAATATGGAAAAATATTTCTTAGAATTATTTTATATGATCAAAGATGACTGTTTTTCAAAATGACACATTAAGAGTATTAGCTTGTCAAAATGCAACATAAATCTCAGCAATATCTATTGGTTTTAATACATTTCATATTTAAACTATTAAAACAATATGTCAATCCTTAAAGATACAGGAACAAACAATTTTCTCTTCATATTTCCATAAATAAAAAATTAACTTAGAGTACTTTTTAGCACACACACACACACAAAAAAAAAAAACAGTAGCTGGTCTTAGTGACTCAATCCCAGCACTCTTGAGGCTGAGACTGGTTGTTCTCTGAGTTTGAGGCCAACCTGGTCTACAGAAAGAGATCCAGGACATACAGAGCTACACAGAGAAACTCTGCCTGAAAAAAAAAATGACAAAAAGAAACAAAAATGGAAATTTCTTATGAATAAACCAAGTACAACCATACTTTTCTAATTATATTTGTCCTATCCCGATGTTAGTCTTTGCTTTATATTATGATTTTTGCTTTTGTTTATGTATTATTTTACTTTTTAAATTGAAAATAGATTCTTCTCTCATCCAATATATTCCAAACACAGCATCCCCTTCCTTCACTCTTCCCATCTCTGCCCACTGTTTTCCCCCTCTCCCAGATCAATTCCCATCAGTTTATCTTAAGAAAGGAACAGGCCTCCAAGGGACAACCAATCATGACAAAACAAGATACAATAAGACAATGCAAAAACTTTTACATTGAGGATGGACAAAACAAAGCAATAGGAGGAAAAATAGTCTCAAGAGCAGGCAACAGTGTCAGAGACACTCATGCTTCCACTTGGATTCCCAAAAGAACACCATGTTAACAGGTATAACATATACATAGAGGACATGGTGCAGACACTTGCAGGTCCCATGCTTGCTGCTTCATGCTCTGTAAGCTCAGATGTGTCTGCTTAATGAATTCAGTGGGCTGTGCTGTCGTGTTGTCCTCTACCCTTCTGATTCCTACAATTTTATCTTATTATTTTTATTATATTTTACTATCTCTTAGAAGCCTGTTTGTTTTCTTTTTTATTATATTTTATCATTAAAAAACTTTTTTATTTTAAATATATTTTGATCATATTCTTCCTATTGAGGAATATTGATTTAAGATTTGTTGCATTCTTTTATGTTGCAATTTTTAACTCTGTAAAAATGTGTTACTTTGCCTGTCAAATAATAAAGATGTGAATGACCAATAACTAGGCAAGAGAATAAATAGGAGGTGAACTCTATAAGACAGAGGAGTGAGAAAAAGAGAGGGAGAGAAGATACCAAGTGCCAGCCACCCAGTCACACAACCATCCACAGGATAAGTAGGAAAGTATTATATATATAAAATAAAGAATGATAAAAAGCCTGGAGACAAAATGTAGTTCAACAGAAATGGGATCATTTAAATTAGAAATGTTGACTAAAAACAAGACATGCTAAGACAAGAAGTCAAGGCCTTCATAAGTAAGAATAAGTCTCATTGTATTTATTTGGAACTGGGTGTCAGGCCCCCAGAAGAGTACAAAACATAAAAAAACAACTACATCTTCCCCCCCAAGACCTTCCAAACAGATCCTCTCCCCATTCCTACAAACCCAACTTTAAATTATTTTTAAAAAATAACAATAAACAACAAAACTCCTCAACACCAAGAAAACAAAGTAGAACATCCCCTTTGTTTTCTAATTATATGGAATGGGAGTGGATTTAGATGGCAGAGAACGTAACAAGTGGAAGGTAGAGAACTGGAAGGAGTAGAGGCAGGGGAATCCACATGCAGGATACATTATGTGAGAAAAAACTATTTTTAATATATGAAAATATAATGCAAAAAAAAAGAAATTACACTGGTTTAGTGAAATGGCAATAATGGGTTCTCATCAACATGGTTTCCTTTAATCTTTATTAATCATAAAATTATATGTATATTATTGCTTTGACGTTTAAAGTGCAATTTCAAGTAATTGTCTTTTAAAAAAAAATACTCCCCTTAGTCATGAAACTGAGTTTCAGCAACTGGCCAGAGTTCACAAATTTACTATTTTTTTGAGGTATTATAGTTGAGCCCAGGTAACTCTGAGTCTAAAACTTAAGCTCTTACCCAGTACAGAATGAAAACACTAACAAAGAACTACTGTTACTATATTCACAAACAAACAAACAATTAAACAAAAACCTTTAGCCATTTGAGGCATCCTTTTGGGCAAGTCATGATACTAATGATCACGTTAAGTATATTAATGGATAAACTAAAAGTAAGAAAATACTATGCAAAAGATAGCAACAGATTTGCTTGTCAATTACCTACTGTACTTACAAATATGCATAGCCTCCATGTCTTGCAAAGACAGTCAAATTTATGTTCCATAACTAGTGAAAGAAAATTCTCATGGATCACATATCATATAGGAAATAATTTTGTCAGAATAGACAATGAGAATACCCTTTGTTTAAACAGTCCGTTGCCATTAATTCAAGTAAAACATCAGATACATAGTATACTTTGTCATGAATATGTGTTACTTTATGTGAAATTTGAATTATTTCTGAACTATTTTTACATGATGTCATTGACTTAACTTGAGGTGCTATAGAAACTGCTCTATAAAGTATATAACTATTTTATGAAATAATTACAGCTTCTTTATAGAATAGTGATTATGTTACCTAACTGGCACTAGGCAAACTATATAGGAATTCAGCTTCGACACCCATTAAGTGTGTGAAATTGGTTACATTTTACAACTTCTCCTTTATTCAATTTTCTTAGCCATAAAATAGATTCTTTCTTCTAAAGGTTTTATAAGGATTAAATGCTAATCCATGTGAAATGCCTAGATCATCAGTGCCTTGTTTATGGTAAGTACTAACAAAGAGATAAAAATAAGCTATACTTATACTAGATTATTGCTATTGTTGTTTATCTACTTTGCATTAGTGGACCTTCTCTTTATTGGAATGATATCTTTTATTGCATTTGTTTATGAAAATGACTCTGAATTAAAATGAAAAGATGTCATTATGATGTTTTCTTTTTCTTACTGATAGAGTCGGACATATATGAATATTTCTGGATGTGTTCACAAAGTCAAAAGGACAGTACTAGGAGTATGTTTCTGTTTTTCTTAATACGTATTATATGTATTATATGTACTATAAGTCTTTTTAAATTTTTTTCTTTAAAAAAATACATCCCTCAGTCATGAAATTGAGGTAATACTTGAGCCCAGGTAACTCTGACTCTAAAACTTTAACTCTTACCCAGTACAGAATGAAAGAAGTAACGAAAAACTATTGTCACTACATTCATAAACAAGCAAACAAATAAACAAAATCCTTTAGCCATTTGAGACATCTTTTTGGGCAAATCATGATACTAGTGATAATGTATTACATTATCATTACACACAAATGCATGTGCACATGTGTACAAACACACACACACATACTTTTTTAAGTTTGGTTGTTTACCAAGACAGGGTTTCTCGATGTAGACTTTGCTGTCCTATAACTTTCTCTGTAGACCAGACTGGTCTTGAACTCATAGTTCTGCTGTGTATGCCTCCTGAGTGCTAGAGCTTAAGACCTGAGCAACCACTACCTGGAAAGGTATTATATTTTTAATTGTTTAGTAAAATCAAAGAGGAAAATGAAGATATGAAATTATCTAAATTTAAAAGAAGTACATTCATTGTGTTTTTTCTTACTCTACATAAGAGTTTGTTTTGAAATGTACAAATCTAAATTTTGAATAATTTTAACACATCATATAATAGCCTAAGCTTCAGTGTAAATTGACTCACAAAATTTAACTAAAACACAGTCGTATCATTTAATTCCTTCAATTTCCTCTTCAAACACTTTACGTATCTGTTTCCTTAAGTATTGTCAATGTCCCCATTAACACCCTCTCAAATTCAATCCTCATTCTCTTTGGTCATTATTGAATCTGCTTATGTGTTAATAGTTGACCACTTAAATTCAATAACATATTTGAGGATTCATCCCCAGAGGAATATTAACTCTCCCTCTATCATCATACGTTATTTGCCTATAGTTCTTTGTGTAGAGGTAGGGTCAATAAGAATTTACCTGCCTCCAAATTAGCATGTCTATTGGTGTTATCATCATTTTGATAGACTGTATTGTTGCAGTATCACAGTATGCTGTTATCTTCATTTTGATAGATTGTATTGTTGCAGTATCACAGTAGGAATTGTGTTATAGATGTATCCATCAGGTATGGATACTTCAAGTTCAATTGTTCTCTGCATTTTGAGAAGTTGTAGCTTTCTATAGTGGTCTTCAGGTTTTCTTGATTAGAGGTGAGAGCTAAACTTACTTGTGGATATAAGAATAAATATTTATTTAGAAATTTAGAATAAGTATTTATTTAGAATATTGGTTTACAAAAGTAGAAATATTAAGGTTAATTTCTAACATTTATATTATTATTCACCTCAAGTGGTTGGTTAGATATCTAGTACTTAAATTATAACAAAAATTCCATTTTCATATATGATAAAAAACATTGTAAAACTGAATGCATTTATAGGTGAATAAATACACAGACACTTAGGATTCTGAATGAGAAGGTACTTAACTAGAATTCATTAGGATTCTGTATTGAAGAACTTATTTATCTTATGTAATCACTTATTTCTAAGAAAATGTTTAAAATTCATGACAGCCCAAAGGCAAAAGAATCTGTTGCTATTTTGATGTAAACGTACTTTAAAGTAGCATAGATTGCAATGATTGATTTAAATAAGAAAAGAAATTTGATGAAAGAAATGTTTGTCCATTTCTTTGTCCAGTTTTGAAGAATCAAATACATAAATCATGACATGGTGAAATTTGGCTTTCTAGCATCTTGAAATGAAATGATGCTTAGATTCAAATGATTATAATAGAAGTAACATTGTGTTGGTAGTTAATCACCTGTGAATAAGGAATGGATATGAGTACTGCATGGACAATAGGGATTTTGATTCTGAATCCAGGGTTTTCTAAATTGGGATTAATTTTTTTTCATGTTATGTTTCAGAAGGAAATGAATGCATGAAGTAAACATTGTTAGTATCTGTAGAGGTACAAGTCATTAAATTATTATTATTATGTATTGAGCTTCAGTTGTGAAATATTTTACTAATTTTGTTCAGTAATAAATAATACTTTGTTTCAAAGAACTTTTTTTTCTCTTTTTTTTTATTTTATTGAGAATAAGAAAAAAAGTTTCCGCCTCCTCTCAGCCTCCCATTTCCCTCCCCCTCCCCCCCCCCCTCCCCCCCCCTCCCTCTCCTATCCAAAGAGCAGTCATGGTTCCCTGCCCTGTGGAAAGTCCAAGGTCCTCCCCCCTCCGTCCATGTCTAGGAAGGTGAACGTCCAAACTGGCTAGGCTCCCACCAAGCCAGAACATGAAGTAGGATCAAAACCCCTTGTCATTGACCTTGGCTTCTCATCAGTCCTCATTGTTCGCCATGATCAGAGAGTCCGGTTTTATCCCATGCTGTTCCAGTCACAGTCCAGCTGGCTTTGGTGAGCTCCCAATAGATCAGCCCCACTGTCTCAGTGGGTGGGTGCACCCCCCGTGGTCCTGACATCCTTGCTCGTGTTCTCCCTCCATCTGCTTCTCATTGGGACCTTGGGAGCTCAGTCCAGTGCTCCAGTGTGGGTCTCTGTCTCTATCTCCATCCATCACCAGATGAAGGTTCCCAGTGATGTCTCTCCTGGTGCCTGGACCGGAACTCCTTCTCAAAGAACTTTATATTGTAGAAGGAGCTGTGGGTTGCATTCCTGCCGCCCAACTCCTGGCCGCCTGGCTAGCTTATTCCCCAAAATAACAACACACAAACTGTTTTCATTTAAACACTGCTTGGCCCACTAGCTCTAGCCACTTACAGGCTGATTATCATATTTTGCCTAACCCATTTTTAGTAATCTGTGTAGCACCAGTCTTACCTAGAAAGATTCAGCATGTCTGACCTGGCGGCTTGCTTCATCCCGTCTGTCCCAGAGAGGAGAGCTATCGAGTCTGAGCTCACTTCCTCTTCCTCCCAGCATTCTGTTCTGTTTACTCCACCCACCTAAAGGCTGGCCTATCAAATGGGCCAAGGCAGTTTCTTTATTAGCCAATGACCTTCCTCCATCATTATATTTTTAGCATTGCAGACTCAAGTTTCTTTGAGCTGCATGTGGTGATACAAAAAGGAGTAGTTCTATATAAACAAATAACTCAGGATCCAATGATGCCGTTACACTGCACTGAGAATAAAATCCAGATTGCACTTGTCCAAAGGCTCTGTAAATTCAGTTTCTGGTCCTGTATTACTTTACTTGTGACTCTGTACTTGTTCCATAATTTTTTTATACTTTCAATTCATTCATTAGTACAGCGATCATAATATACATTTAAAGCTGTCTGAAATGTGCTACATATGTCTAGAGAAAATTTAATACTATAAAAATAAATATATATTAAAAACATAATGAACAACTTTTCCTCATGTATATATTTCCTCTAGCTGCAATCAGATTTTATTATGTTTTCTGGACTTCATAATTAATAAACTTGTCACTTTGAATTCGTTATGAATATCATTCATAATTTTATTTGAAAATAAAGGTTGTATCTATCATGCCTCACGTGTCATTAACAAGACAATACTTATTAGCTTTTTATCCCTTTCTTTGATAGGAAGACCTGCTAGATTAAAAGTTGTACTTATTCATTTAAAGTCTTATCTGCCCAAATCTTTGCTACCAAGTCTCTAGATAGAATGAGAGGAAAAGTATTTAAAAAAATAAATTGTAGTTGGGCAGTAGTGGTGCACGCCTTTAATCTCAGCACTCGGGAGGCAGAGGCATGCACATCTCTGTGAGTTCGAGGCCAGCCTGGTCTAAAGGAGCTAGTTCCAGGACAGGCTCCAAAGTTACAGAGAAGCCCTGTCTCAAAAAGAAAGCTGAAAATATTGTATTGTTGCAGAATATGATTAAAGTGAATATTTTCTGCATTTAGAACTACAAAATCTTTCATATGGGAATTATGGTTGTTTTTAAAAGCTGTTTTAGAAGACTAATGCAATATTAAAATGTAATAAGCTAACAAGATTGTTAATGCCACATAAAAGTGATAATTATACACCATTTCCTTCCACAGCTAAACCCAAATGATGTCCACTAAGAAGTGGTTAAATAATTTCCTTCACTACAAATGTGAATACAGCTGAGTTGCTTAAAACATTTCCATAAAAATCACCAGTGCTATCTCACTTCTAAAATTTATAGAAGAAAACCCTACAAAATGTAACCCATATTATATTAAATGTATTTGGAAAAAAATTATTTGTTCGTGCCAAACCATCAATATATTTGTATCTGTTAGTTATCATACTCTGTAAATGGGAGATTCTATAGTGAATTGTACCCATTGTATATCTGTAAACTTATTATATTGCATGTTTATCATACATTTATGCTATTATTTATAATATTTGAGAATTTTAAATCATAACAATCATATTCCTCTTATATTTAAAATGCTTTCCTGGTGCTTGGTTTTGGAAGTTCTACCATGCTTTTATGTTTTTCCCAATATAAATGTTTATTACACAGTGCAATGGTGAAGCTTCAAGGGATTTTCTCTTTGTAGAAATGCTTTTAGAGTAACTACATCTTGTCAGTAATATTTTTAATTTACTTTTTCATGTGAATCCACTTTCCATGTCTAATGGTAGCTTTCTAGCAGGTAATTTACAGTTGAAAGCCTGCTGCTCTTTGATCATTTCCTGGGCATGTTAAATGGTAATTATTTTTTAATTCAGTCAGCGTGGAAAATGTGGTTTCTTTATACTGGGATCATGCTTTTTAATGATGTTCTTGTCTTATCAAATATGAAGGTGCTGGGAACCATTTGTTATTAACCTGGTTCACTATTAGTGTTTACTGCTTCTCTGAACAAATAAGAAAAAAAATTCTACTCTGAGGAGACAAATTAGAAAAAGTTTTCCTTCCTTTCGTATACTACTTATAACACAGAATACAAAAAGAATACGCATTCTAACCTGAACATCTTTGGCTAGGCATTTTTCCGAAGAGTAGAAATTGTGCAACAAACATGTTGTTGGTCTGCTATTGAGAATAAATTCCAAGCACAAGCCTTGTAAAAAGCTAGGGAAATTTATTATAAGAGTTTTGCAACCCAAATTAAACTATATGCAGTTTTAAAATACTCAAGTCACTGTTTGTTTTGTTGTTGTTGTTGTTGTTTTAATGTCAATCCTGTTTTCCAATTGCTTGCAATTACTAAGAAACAACACAAGGGGGAAGATATTGAACTGTACATTGTGATGTTCCTAGGATATTTATTACTGCCAATATGAGAAATTTGATTCATCTATATGCCTCTGGTATTTTTCTGGCTATAGATAACATACGCTGGTCTAGACTGCAAGTATTAAAACTAGGATCATTATAATTTAATGGAAAATTGAGAACTCTGAAGTTGAAAAGGAACTGTGTATTTAAAGGTTTTAAAACTGAGCTGCTTCATCTGACCCATTTGTGTTTGACCCTTGTGTAACTAAAACTGTGTTAGAAGACAAATTCCTTCATTTTGACTCAGCCTGCTCTGCCCAGACCCAAGTGATTTGTTGTTACTGTTTTGTGAAAGGAAGCCTGCATCCAAATATCAAGCCTTGAGTAACAACATGCACATATGGACTCATTTTGCCAAAGACCATGAAGCACAATGTTGCAATGATATGTTGCTCCTTAGCTCAAATTAAACCTCTTAATGGAGATTACTGTAACTACTGTGAATGTACTTTATTTTTCTCTACTCATTTTCTTTCTCTGAGAGCTAATTTAGTTATAATTATGAGCATAAATTATAGCATAATTTTCTATTATGCCATATATTTTCTATTTTAGATAGTTGAACTACAAACTTCAAAGGTGGATTAGAAATCATAGTCTTTTTTGATGAAAACTATAAATTTAATTAAAATTCATATTAATTATATAATAAATAAATGTAAACCATAAAAAAAGAAAACTGAAGTACACTGCCATTTTATTTTGAGTTCTGTTTTCTTTTATCTAGAATGCAGATGAGCTTTCATTCTTAAATTTGTAGTTTCTGGGAACTGGGAAACATTTGAGAAGAGAAAATCATAATCTGAATATATTGTATGAAATTTCAATAAATTAAAAAAAAAAACCAACAAACCCAAGCAGTTCACACTTTGGTGCATACAGAGGAGAAAATTAACAGTTGGAGCTCTACGGCAGTCAGTTTCCTATCAGACAACAGAAATCACTCTAGTAATGTGCACTGGAAAATGCTAACATGAAAATGGTTAACCAGTAGCAACTAATGAACTTCTAAATGAGGTAAAGAGTCAAGTCATAAAAAAAAATCCCAAGGTCCCAATCAGGAGCAGAAGGAGAGAGAGCACGAGCAAGGAACTCAGGACCGCGTGGGGTGCATCCACACAATGAGACAATGGGGATGTTCTATCGAAAACTCACCAAGGCCAGCTGGCCTGGGTCTGAAAAAGCCCGGGTTAAAACCGGTCTCGCTGAACATAGCGGACAATAAGGACTACTGAGAACTCAAGAACAATGGCAATGGGTTTTTGATCCTACTGCACATACTGGCTTTGTGGGAGCCTAGGCAATTTGGATGCTCACCTTACTAGACCTGGATGGAGGTGGGTGGTCCTTGGACTTCCCACAGGTCAGGGAACCCTGATTGCTCTCTGGGCTGATGAGGAGGGGGACTTGATATGGGGAGGAGGACTTGATGGGGGGAGGGGGAGTGAAATGGGAGGCAGTGGTGGGGAGGAGGCGGAAATGTTTAATAAATAAATATATTTAATAAAAAAAGAGACACTGTGGCTAATTCATCTTATGGTGAGAGAGAATGGCCAAAGGAGGAACACACTTGGGAAAGGTTCCACTCAGTGGCTCTGGCAGTCAGGAACAGGCAAAACTTAGCAACCTGAGACACTCCTTGTGAGCTAGATACACACTTGTTTGCTAACAGTGAACATGGAAAACTACAACTCTTGCCTATATGAGGTGCTGTGCATGGCCCACTACAGTGAAGTGAATGGCTCTTCCTGGAAAACCTTATTGTGATGTCCCATTTTCTTTCACACAAATCCTAAAATACATAGGGATAGGAAGCAAGAAAGTAATCAAGCCTAAACTGCCTTTAAGTCCATGCACAGTAAGTCAAACTATATCCTCAGAGTGAATTTTTTAGGGAAAACCCCTTATTTACCTCTCTTATGCATATACATAATTATGTAGTTGCAAGATTTTATGTCTCTTGCATCATGGAGAATGACAATCACAATACTATACATACACCGCCCTTAGCAATCAATTCCTTCTCCTTTTGGACTCCATTTAAAGAAGCCTCAAATAATAAGAGATGCCCTGAGTACTCTGACTTAAGGACCTTTGAATATCTGATCTGCAGTATTATTTTTTGAATAATGTTTCTTGTCAAATTTAAGTAAATTAAGTAAAATGTAAATAACTTTTCATTCTTAAAATTATGTCTACTATTGCTTTGATGGTTATTTTAATGTACCCAAATTTTAACTAGATGTGTTCTGTTTCAAAACATTTACTTCTAGTCTTCTTTTGCTACTTTAGTTAGCATATTGAAAGCTAAATTTAACATAATATAGATAAACCTTTGTTTTGGGGTTTTGGTGGACTCTTACAGTGGGAATGAGGGTTGTCTCTGATATTTTTGCCTGCTCACGGGACTCTTTTCCTCTTATAGGATTGTCTGGTTCAACCTTAATATGAGGGAAGGTATCTAGTTTTATTATAACTTGAATGCACTATTTGGTTGATATTTCTTGGAGGCCTGCTCTTTTCTGAAAGGAAACACAAGAGTAGTGGATTTGGGAGAAAGGGAGGGGAGGGGAGGTAGGTGTGGAGAGGAACTGAGAGGAAGTAAGAGAACTGAGATTGTAGTAGGGATGCATTGTATGAAAGAAAAACAAAGAGGAAAATATAAAGGTTTTAATTAGTGAAGCTCAAAATAAAATAAATTATGAATCATAATTAATGTTTAACTATATTTCTACAAATATGACTTATTAATAATATAATTTAAAATTTGACTATGAATAATTTTTATGTAGTGCATTAAACACGGTCTTCTATTAGTGTATTATACATGGCTGGCTATCTATTCTGTATCACTGGAGATTAATGCCATGCATAGCAATATTATATAAAGTATATATAAATTTAATGGAGAAAAACAATAGAATAGTCCTTTTCAATGGAAAGCCACTTAAAGTCAGCAGCTCTGCCTTAAGGAGTAAGAGGAATTGGATGAATAAAAGGCAAAATTGAAAATTATAAACTCACCCCACTAGTAAGAAAATACTGTAATTTAAATTTAAAGAACAGATCAATGTTATACTTAAAAATTTGAAGAAAAACTGATCTTTTTTTAATACAATTTCTTACATATCCACTTGATGAATGAAACTAACTTTGATATCATATTTGTTTGTCAAGGCCAGTTTAGGGGATTAGTGAAACTTAAGTTTCACATACGGAATATGAGATTGCCTTCTATCTAAGGAGAGGTGATATTTATAGGAAGGAATGAAGCAACTGAGATATATTCATTTTTAGGAAGGCTGGATAGTGTTTCTCTAATCACCTAATCCTTAGCCTGTCAAATATGTGGTCTCTACACATGCCCTTTTCTGTCATGAAGCACTTAATACATGACACATCATTTTTCCAAATAGTCACAAAGTCTTTGGATTACATTCTACCACATCCAAATTTATTATTTTCCCACATCAATTCAAATTTGCAGCTGTGTCCTACTTTGAAGCATTTCATCTCTTCTTAAATGACAGCGTCTCCACCCCGCTCTATCTTTAATCTTCTGCCTTCCTTCATCTGTTTTTCTCTTTTTTACGTGTACAAACACCATCCATGAATAACCATTGTCTGAATGTCCAAGTTTTTTAAATGTGAATGTTAAAAGAAGCTAGTTATCAATAAGTATTTCATAGTAAACTACATTATCAAACTGTGATATATTCAGAGCCCTTTATTGTGGGACTGATGTGTTTGTTGGGCACATATATTATTTGGGAAAAGGGATTTTCTCCATTGAGAATACAGTGAATTTTACTTTCATAAAACACTTATCAATTGAAAAAAATGAAATGGTTTACTAAACTAAATTTTACTTAGAATTTCTTTGCAAAATTGATGTACTGAAAAATATTTTTATTTGTTTTGTAACTATCCTTAGATTAAGAATTACTTTTATGTTTCCTGAAAATTTATAGCATACAATCATTTAATTACTTTTATATTTTTATTAGTTTGTTGAGAATCTCATTAAACATTTTTAGATCATATTAATTCATACCACCAACTTTTCCTAGGTCCACACTGCTTCCCTCTGTCCTATGTTTGTGTCCTTTAAAAAATGTATTGGTGTATTTCTTATGTTTTTTGTTAGTTTTTATTTTATACTTTCTTGTTTGCATTTTCATTTGTTTCCCTGTTTGCTTTCTAAAGAAAGAAAAAAGGAACATAAAATTGTGTGGGTGAGTAGGTGGGAAAGATATTCAATAAGGTAGGGGAAGGGAAACTGGTCAGAATATATTGTATAAAATTCATTTTTTTTCAATTTAGAAAGAAGAATCTTGATTTCTATGTGTCTGAGTGTTTTTTCTTAATGTATGTAAGTGTACCGAGTCAATACTATACCCATGAAGGCTAGAAGAAAGTATCAGATACTCTGGACCTGGAGATCCAAAGGCTTGTGAGCTGTCATATGGGTACCTAGAAAAAAGAGTCCTCTACTTGAGTAAGTACACTTAAGTGTAGAGTCATCTCTTCAACTTTTGTGTTTTTCATTTACTTATCTATTCATTAAAAAAAACCATCAAGACTAATTTATGTCGCCCAAATCCTTTTAATATGTGGTTCTTCACAGAAGCATGATCAGTTTATCAGGGGATACATTTTTATAGTAAACTCTTCCTTTCTCAGCAGTTAACAATTATTCATGGCTAACTGGCGTACTGAATGCTCAAAATCTATGTTCATGGTGGGATTTTGTCTGGCTTGGCATGTCCAAGAGAACTATAATAAAATGCTTAACATGAATCTTCCTGTGATAGTGATTACAACTTAGAATAGGAGACAATTAACCCATTCCCATTTTTATGAGAAGAAAAATCCACTTTGTTGGTACTTAACTTTCACATTTGCATTTAGAAGAACTCAATCACAACCACAGAGCAAGATGAAAAGAGAGTGTATGTGATCAAAAGAGTTAAATGTGTTACACTGTGAGTACTTTTCATATTGCAGCAGGATTAGTATTGGCTCTGAATGAATCAATAATTAAGAAACTGCAATGTTAAGGTAATTCATCTGTTTTAATCTTTTTCACTGTGCTAACAATGTGTCTTGTGATTCTTTACAGAAACTATGAAGAAAACCAAATATTTTTATTTCCTTTGCATGAGAGAGCAGAACCTGAGGCTTATTTGATAGTTGAATTCATTGAAGCCTGTTATGTGGGCACTGAGCTCTAAATAAACTAAAGAAAACACATTTATCCTGTAACGCAGAAGCAAAAATAAAACCTCAATGCCTCATTTTGCTGATAGTTATGCTTTGATGCTTACTATGTGTTCTGTATTCAAAAGTGCTATATAAAGTAATAAACACACAAAAAGTGTTAAGAGAGGGAACAGAATTGAAATAGAGCAGACTGTTTCATTGGTGCTTTCTTGTTACAGTGTATTTGTCATAGATTGCTGTAATTGTACATAGACTATTTTTGAGCACGTATCCAGAGTACTTCCTTTGAGAAGGAAAGGAGATCCTCGCCTGCTGTCATTCACCACACACTTTGGCAGCTCTCTAGAGAGGCAGCACTGGCTTTAAGACAACAACTTGATTTCTTGTCAAAATATCTTTTAACATCTGGCTCAAAAATATTTTTATGACAATAAGCATTAAGCATGCCCAAGTCTCCCAGTTCAGTAAGCTTGAAAATTCAATAAGTGTTTGGAATGCTGAGACTAAGCTACCTCATAGTGAGCAGCTGTCAAACAATTTGCAAAATATTCCTGTTGACCTGGCCACAGTGAACTGATGGAATTCTGCCAGCTTCAAGACATAAACAGAGAGAAGGGAAAGCCATGAGGCAACATGCAGATGTTTCTGCTCATCATTACACTGCAGCCTGCACATTTATTGTGACCTATTATGAAATAAATGGAGAAAAAGAAATACCAGAACTCCTTGTGCTATTGGGGGAGTTGCAGTAGCAAAGAACCTAATGTTAGTATTAAAATATAGTAATGGTTTTTACTTTCCAATAGGTGTCATTTGGATCAACAGTTTATGCCTACATCTAGCTATTATTTCACATAGAGAACTGCTTGTAAGACAAGATCATTTTAAATATTCGTTGTAAAGATTTCCAATTTAGTCACTGTATTCAGTGCCACTAGATTTTAAGGTATATTTCTAAAGAGTATACTAAATTACATTGTTAAAAATGACCATCCTTGCATCCTTTATCCTATATGCCTATATCAATGTTACATGATTTTGTCAAATTTACTGTCTGGGTGCTTTGATATATTTTCAAATATTATTATAATAATGATGCTATAGCAACAGCAGTAATAAATATAATTCTTATATATCAATAAAACATTTGCAATTAGAACTTATGGTCATGTAAAAGTCCTTTAGTCTAAGAAAAGATAAAAAACCTTGTTCCCACTCTCCTTAATGCTTTCCCCAGAATTTTGTTTGTCAAACTATTTGTATTTTACTGTGTTAGCAGAACTGAAAACTTGAAGGACTGATCTGCCTTCAAGTGGAATCTCTGCACTCGGGCTTCCCCATTCTGAGTTTCCTGATTGCATTCTTGTTTAGCCTGATTTTTCTTTTACTTGACTAGTATTTTCTTTTTGCTCTGTGCAGGCAGAGTGTAGGATGGATTGAAATTGGACATGATGCACACTGTTCGTACATGTTTCCTGATTCCACGGATTCCAGCCTGCCTCTGTAACACATCTTAAAGCACTCGCCTTAATTTTATCAGCCATCCTATTTTTAGGCATGTAGAAATTGCCAGATCTAGAACTGGCCTAACAAGGTCCCAGTTGGTCTTTTCAACATTCATATTGAAGGTCCAGTCAGTAGCAAACAGTGGTAATGATTCAAGTGAGCTATGTAGGAAACACTGTTACATATCTGCACTAATTTTCTGAAATATAGAAACCAAAATCTGTGGTTTGGAACTTAAAACAGACACAACATTTAAAATTTTGCAATCTTTATTAAATCTCTGAACACATAAGGCACGTTAGTGCTAAACCAAGTGTAAGAGAGTAGGAAATTTCATATATGATGAAAGTATTAGTAGCTTTCAAGCTCTTTTTCCAACCTCTTTCTTTCCCATTTACTCCTTGCAAACACTCTAGTTTAAGTATGGAGGAGGGTGCATTGCTCGAGTGTTATAATGAAAAAAATAAGGCAGAGGAGGACCAAATCCTAGGGGAGAAGCAAAAGGAGTAGGCATCACAGGAAATGGACTGAATGCTGGAGGATGAGGTGGCATGAAGCAATGAGCTGTAGAGCAAGGTAAGCCTGGAACACCGGTTGACAAATGGAGAGGTCTCTGCTGCCAGTTATCCATAGGGCGCCTTGGGATTCCCAGTGGGAAAGAGACTTGAGCCAGGTTGCCCTTGTATGACCTTCTACCATTTCCTGGAGTCCCTTCCATCATTATCCCTGATCTAAGGGTGGGGACATATGGAGGACCCCGTGGCTGTGGGCCCCTTGGTGGAAAGAACTCTTGAAATCTAGGCACAGGCTTATATTGCTTTGAGCTATTGCCACTTCTCTCAAGAACCCCACGACCATCTCTTGGGCCTCCGATCATCAGTGTCATCGGGCTTCCAGAGACTTCCTGGGACATATTAATAGAATCATGTCCCTTCTTGCTCTGACTCTCCAGGCCCTCTGAGCTGTTTACTTCTGCTGTTGCTAGGGACTCTTCCTCAATAGCAGGTGTTAGTGTAAAAGGGTGTCTCCGAGCTCTTGGATTTTCAGGAATGTGGACTCCTGCTCTCGCCACTGTGAACGGGGGTCTCAGGGAGACAGGAGGGTGGCCCCAGATCTCTGCGTCATCTTCATCATCCTTCAGTATGTAATTCAGACACCGGAGCGGCACATTGTGACGAGTCTCCCTGCTTCCATTTTTGTCCACAGGTACCATTATGGATGAACGGCTATGCCCTTCAAGCCTTGCAAAACCAGAAATGAAAATTTAAATAAAATGCAAATACTTTCCTCAGTAAATATTTCAAGCGCATGATTAAATTCCTGGAACATACAGGGAATAAAGGGATACAGGCTTTTTTACTCCATGAAGTCAAACAAATACTTTCTTAGCCTATTATCACCCACCACATCCCCAGAAGTCCCGTTAGTACCTGATTACATGGTATCCGATAATTGCTGCCCTGTGCGTCTTTCAATTCTTTATCAGTCAAAGGTAGAAAAAAAAAGTGCCTACATGGCCTTGACGGCTTCCTAGTTGACAAAAAACCGCAGCTCTTTCAAGTTTTTGTAAGATCTTTTAACCCAAAAACCCAGAATTCTGACTCTGGCAGAAATGTTATGAGAAGTCTCTGGAGAGTGGGGGCAGGGACACGGCATTGCTCTCTTTCACAGAAGTCATAGAAAGTTTAGTCATTCACTTTAAACATTCTGTTTCCTTCCTTTATGCACTGCATATTCAAACCAAATTTTCTCAAAACTTTCTTCTTCTTTAACCTGTATCAGAATCTGTTAGAGTAATAATTTCCTCATGACTTAGATCTACGCTTAGAGCTTTATAACTTTTATTTCAAACTTCCCTTTAAAATCATTAATATTTTATGCTTTTAAAATCAGTACTCTTGTGTACAATTACATTCTTTTACTTTTGCCTGTAATCCCCACGAATACCACGTTCAACCAACCCTCTTGTCCCTGCCGTAGTAATACAGTAATAGCATTCAAATAATCTTTTGTTTTCAAATTTAAACTGAGTTATACTCAGTTTCATACTTACCCTTTCTCAGTACAAGCCATGTGGAAATGAGATCAAGACCACCTTCATGAGGTGGTAGAGCAAACCAGCTGAACACCCACACTAGCCGACTAGTCTGGAGAATTGATTCTTTCTTCTGCCTCAGAGAGGTTTGGCAACTGGAATGAAGGCAGGAACCAACTGCTTTATTTTAAACCCAGATTTCTACTAATGAAGTCATCAGTTGCTAGGCAAAGGAGGCGGACAACAGAGAGGGGGAAGGGATAAATCTGTATACTCCTTTGAAGCTAAATATGGAACTGCCTTTGGCACAGTAACAGTTGGACACGAAAGACATTTCCTAAATCAAGAGTGCTGCAGACCAGTTGGAAAGAAAAACTATTTCAAGCAGATTTAAAAGTCGTGGAGGCACAATCCATTTTCCTTCTTTGAAAATTCTTATTGTTTTAATTTTATTTTACATTTTTTGTTTTGTTTGTTTGGTGAGGCATTATCTTTTGTCCAAAACTATTTCTGAACATTCTCTCTAAAAGAAAGTTGTTAAGTATCCTCGTCCATGGGTAAACACATATTTTATTTGTTAATTATTATTACTTTGTATTATGCTCAATGCTCGATATTCAATTTGAGCACTCTGCTTGAGGAATCATACTAATATTAGAAGAAATAGAGATTAGTGAGTCAAATTGTCAATAATAATAAAGCAAAAATGACAATCTGAAAATCCCCCATGAGAGTTATTGTATCTTTTGATTTTGTCTAATTTATATTTCTTTTTTTCATAATGTCTTCTATCTTATTAGCTGTATATTTGAGGGTGATTGCACATATGTGTCTGTATGACTGTCTTTCCTGTAACGGAGATATAGAAGTATTAAAGTATGGAGATGGGATAAATGCCATAAGGAGAATCATTGTTTTCTGAATATTTGATAACATATTGCTTTGTTACTCTTTTACAGGTGTTGTTTTTGTGTCTCTAGCCTAAATATCTGCCTCACCGACTTTCACCAAACAAACGTTCCTAGCTTTTATTTTCTGGCATTTTTCTACAGTTTATTTCTACAAAAATATAGATGCTGTAAGATTACAAAGATTGCTAATGCCATTAAACAGACCACTTCTTCAGCTGTACCTAAACTTCCCTCTGTGCAGCTAGACCCTGAAAATTGTCTTTTCTTTATCATGAAATCAGTATATCCTGCTATATTTCTTAACTTACATATGCTTCATTTTTTCTTAAGGAAAGATAAAAGACATCCAAACATGATGTGCTCTGATATATATATATATATGTGTATGAAGGAGATAAGAGGGAAAATAAAATAAGTATACAATACCAGTACAAAGGACTGGCCACTGCTGGGAAGCAGCATAACTCATCATGGAAATGACCTTTTGGGTCTCTCAATCCACATGTTCCTGACAGGGTGCCTTGTCTCTTTCTATAAATACTATTGAATGCTTTTATACCATTGAAAAATGAAAGTGACATGTTCCCAACACATTTCCCAGAGGAATCTGTTCAGTTGCCAAGCATGGTTTAATATAAAGAAATCTTTTGGGTCCATAGTTTCAGTTTATACTAGCTTCAATTTGCTCCTTTTCTTCATGTAAAAGAAAACTTCTTATTAGCATTGTAATTGTGATTATTTATATGCTTTATGGATGTGAGATCCCATTGTTTCATCTCAATAGATACTAAAGACTCTGGAAACCATTTAATGCCTGATCAATAATATGTCATATTAATTGGATTTCATGAAATAAAAGTCTAGCATAAAATCAAGTGACTGAGAAAAGTGACAAAGCCTATGACATCTCAAAATTGAAAAAGTCCATTGGGTATTTTAAATACATAAGTAACTACTAATATTATACCTTAGAATGTGTTTGTATGTGTACTTAAATGCATATTTACTCCAGATATACAATAATGTGTTATTTGTGGATAATAAGATGAATAACATATAATCCATATATTCCAGTGCATTTTGAATTTCCCTAGGGAAAATTGCATTTATAAATAAATAATATGTATGAATTAAGTCAAGGGTGGCATAAAAATATAATAACATTAATTACATGGTATAAAGCAAAAATAAAAATTAATTCTTCAGCTCTATAATTGTGGGCTAAAATTGTTACCTCACAGTACATATGACATTAGAGGCTTTGGTGTGACTCAATATTATGTGTGTGTATGTGTGATTAAATGTGTAAAATACTGCCCATGAACAAAACAAATGTAAATTAAGGAGTTATGATACATTTAAAATTTTGCATTTCAGATTTTTAATATGAACTAAAGTTTCTATTTGATACAAAAAATACAAATATATGCTTGAACCATCTAGAGATCAATGTCAATCACACATTCAGTAAAAATCTTGCATCTGGACCTATTGGTTTTGTGGGAGCCTAGGCAGTTTCGTGGATGCTCACCTTACTAGACCTGGATGGAGGTGGGTGGTCCTTGGACTTCCCACAGGGCAGAGAGCCCTGATTGCTTTTTGGGCTGACGAGGGAGGGGGACTTGATTGGGGGAGGNGGGGGGGAAGAGACAGAAATCTTTAATAAATAAATTAATTAATTAATTAAAAATCTTGCATCTTATGTAATATTTTAAAGAATTCAATTTTAAAAATGAATTTAATTGAAAATTAAATTATCAATTAAAATATTAAAAATAAATATAAAAACTAGAATCATCTCCAGTCTATCTTTCAGAAAATGAAAAAAAGAAATAAAGCTGTCAAGCTATTTAATCTATCCACTGAGCTTGGAATAATAACTCATAACATTTATGCTTTTTCTATTATTTGTTTGGATGACTCTTCAAAGAAGGTGCAAATGAATAATAAAAATTGATATTTTGCCAAAGCCAGCATCACTGTGAAAGCAACTATGCTCTAAAGGCCTTTCATTACCCATGCCCTCCTTCTATTGTCACAGCTCCAGATGTCACTCTTATCTCTCAAAGATTTTGAGAACTCCATTGAAATCCTAAGTGGAAAAAATATATGTATATGTTTGCTTTTGAACCACAATTATGGGACCATGAAAATATTATTTTTCTCCCGAACTCTTGTCTTTGTGTGTGTGTGTGTGTGAGTGTGTGTTTTGTTAAAGAAACTTTGCAACTATGTAAGTGCTAGAAAAATATTATTTAAAATGTACCTTTTCTCTTCTCCTGCAGAAAATATTTCAGGAACTGGAGACAGGAGGGTCAATCTCTCTGTTTCAGAATGGCTAATAAGAAGGTGATGAGAAGATTGGCAATTTATTTCCTGGGAGGCAGTTGTTAGAAAATCTAACTATTAACTAATCTCAAATATACCCATGTCTGTAGAAAGTTTTCTAAGTTTAGGGTGTCTAAAAGGTACTACTAGAAACTAGACAAGCTATTTTTAGGGGCATATGACTATTTAATTCAGTAATTAAAGCATTGGAGTCATGAAAGCATGACATTAACCCAGAATAGACTGAACAGTATTTCTCTTCTGTGTAATAGTGCTGTGTAACCATGGTCATAATTCTGTACCAGCTGCTGCCAGCTGTTCCAGTAACTTGGTGAAATGAGAGATAGGGATGAACAGGTGAGAGTAAGGCTCTCACTAACACTATAGGCAAAAGCAATTTTCAATGTATTCTTCAATCTGGATCAGTTTTGTGTTTTGTTTCAAATTTATCTACTTATTTTTCATATGTGTGTATGTTTATACAAGAATGTATTAGGGAAAAGATACAAGACAAAGTCTCTTCATTATGTGATTTTCCTTGTCCTAGAGTTTGCTGTGTAGACAAGGTTGGCCTCAGTTCCACAGAAATCCACCTTCCTCTGCCTCCTGAGTTCTGGGATTAAAAGGTTGCTCTCACATGCCTTGACCAAGAAATATATTTTAAACTATCTACCTTTCATAATAATCTATGTCTGTTTATGTCTATATCAAGAATCCATCTGTTTATCCTATAAAACCTTTAAGAAATTTACTACCAACACACCCACTTACCCACTTTATAGATGTGAAAAACAAAATTGTAAACACAAAATAAGAATTTTATAATACCATAGATAATAAATGATCGACAATATTTAAAGTCACTCTAATAAACATCAAAGGACATACATACTTTATTCACTCAACTATGATTTTTTTAATTATATTTCTGATAAAGTACATGGATGTGTGTTTGCTTATGTATTTTATTGTATCATACCTATCCATCTAAAGGTATATATTGCACTAACATACATGTCAGGTATTATATCCACACACATAAAATAAAAACTTATAAATCAAAGACTAAATTCTGAATTATTTTTGAACTCCATATCTGTGGACTTGAGGAATCATATTGGGAATATTATGTGTATCTTCATGGTTGAGTCATTCAGATACAAAGATTATAGTAACAGGAAAGAAAGAGTTGTGTCCACATATGTGCATGTTAGGTTGAATTAATGGACATTACATATCTGTTGATTTATTAATGGTAACTTTGAAGAATATACATGCAAATAAGGTACAAAATTTTGAAGTAAAAGTATTATTTTCTATATTCATATTTGTATACTTTATAAATTATGATGGACACAGAGTAATACATAAAATAAAACCAATGCTAAAAATGTATCATATGAGCATCTCAAAGAATGAATATAAATAGTATTAATAAAATAATAAAAATAAAAACTCTTTCTCCAGTTAGTAGTAAAAATCATTAAAGTTTAAGAAAACCACTCAAGGGCTTAAATTTGTATTTGTATCATATAGACAGGTTTTGATAAAGATATAGATAGAGTTAAATTTCAGTGATACATTAGAATTAATTGGTAAGCAAAGAATGTAAAGCTATATTTAATTCCACGAGCATTTGATTTAAAAATCAAACTCCTTTAGACTAAATTATTCTTGCTAATACTGAGGACATCAAAATTCATAAAATAAATTTAAACAGTTCACTAAAAATGAGTCACCTGTGTTTAGATATTTGCCTATGGACTTGTAAGAGCTAAGATTTAGATTTCATTCTGAGTTTTATCAATTACCAACCATGTAAACAGAGACACACATGTATATGTCTGATGGAGGAAGGTCATTGGTTAAAAAATAAACTGCTTGGCCCTCATAGGTTAGAACATAGGTGGGTGGAGTAAACAGAACAGAATGCTGGGAAAAAGAGGTAGTGAGCTCAGACTCGATAGCTCTGCTCTCTGGAGCAGACACGATGAGGCTCCGACCCAGGATGGACGTAGGCTAGAATCTTCCCGGTAAGTGCACCTCGGTGCTACACACATTATTAGAAATGGGCTAGTCCAGGTGTGAGAGTTAGCAGAGAAGAGGCTAGATATAATGGGCCAAGCAGTGTTTAAAAGAATACAGTTTGTGTGTTGTTATTTCTGGTGTAAAGCTAGCCGTGGGGAGCCGGGCGGGAAGAAAAGCAGGCCTGCAGCTCCCACTACAAATGTGTGTGAATCATATTTGCCTTATCTATACAGTAATATTATGAAGAAAATGATATCAACTAATAAGTTATAGGTAAAAGGACACCATTACATGGTAAATGATTAAATATAATTTTTCCATTTATGTGGAAGTATATGTTTACTTGTATAATATCTCTCCAATCTATTTCAATGTTATTGAGAAAGGTAAACACCATAGTTACTTGAAATCGATTTGGAAACTGTAAACTACCTCACCCAACTTAGAACAATATTACTGTGTGTGATAGTTCTTGGACAAGAAGAGCTGTACAATTGTCCATAGTCACAGATTTTATCCAGAGATAATTTCATTATTCATTCCTTAATCAACATGTTGTAAACTGCTTTTAACTTTTTAATTACTGCTGTATACAACTCATCAACTGTTGTAGTTATACCGTAGCCATAGTTGAATAAAGATCTGCATTTTTTAGTTGACTAAACAGTTAATTAGGCTTTAGAGCCTAATGTTACACAGTAGGAATCATGTAAGTTTCTATGATGATTACAGAGAAAACTCTGAAGATGGGGAATGCGGATTAGTTCGATTCTTGATAGTGAAGATCAATTTTTCTCAATGATTTGTTCCTTTTCCCTGGAAAAAAAAAAAGAAGCTTTTCTACCCCAAAATCCCAAACTATTTTCAAGTAGCCAAATAGATAACTTGTTGAGGAGGCTTGATATGTTTATCCACTGACTATAATTCAATGTGGAGAAAAGCTGCTGATGAATCACAAAATTAAAACATTAACAAAGACACCAATATCTTAACTATTGTGTCTGTCCATGTTACTGACATAAATGTTTATTTAAAAGACCTGAATAAACACTTTTCCATAGTTATCTATTTGTAAGTAAAGTTGTTCTTTTATGGTTTAATTGGCTCAGGTTTTCCAACTACATTTTCTAAATGTAAAAAGATTGACATATTTTAAGGGAAGAATTCATTATCAAAAACTGTTAGGGCCAAGAAACTAAATGATTTACCTTAGAAAAGCACTAGAGAATTGTAGGGTTCTATTCTGGTAACAAAGACTCAACAGCTGCATAATTTATGAACCAATACTACAAACATTTATAGAGGCAGTAGTTCATCATGTATATGTTAAATCAGAAAAATTGAAGTGAAGGATATTGTGCTAATTACTTATGATCTTTATTATATCAAAATCTTATTAATTTTCCCTAGTAGCAAATTAGCCTTGTCATTCTAGAAGATTTCCATATTCTACTTCTGAGACAATGAGCCCTAGTTATCTACAGCTTAAATACACTGTTTCTTTTTTTTTTTTTTGCTTTTTCTTTTTTTTTATTGAGAATAAGAAAAAAAAGTTTCCGCCTCCTCCCAGCCTCCGATTTCCCTCCCCCTCCCCCCAC
>NW_026068046.1:5105700-5111634 GCF_014885135.2 Alexandromys fortis | reverse complement strand
TGGACTACCGTCCAGATGGAACTCCTCAGGACCGCTCTGGGTGGGTTGTGGATGCAAGCCTGATGTCTCTCCTGGTGCGGGGTTCGGATCTCCTTGCTGCTTGGGTGACTTGTAATCAAAGGACCTACCTAGCTCGCTGCAGGCAGGCTAGCGGGGACAAAGGAGCTAGCACCCTCCCGTTTGCCCTGCCGATTCGGATTCGGTCCTAGAGCCCGAACAGGCTGGGCTGGGAGATGTTATGTGGTCAAAGAGGGAAGGGGGTTAGACGGAGGGGGCGGAGAGGGTTGTGGATGCAAGCTGGGTGGGATAGGAAGAGAGAGGAGGTATCGGGTAGAGTAGCCCCTGAGGATGACCAGGAAGTGTAGGAGGGGTGTCTGAGTTCCCTGTCCCGGGCTGCTGCCGCGGTCAGAAACTCACTCACCCCAGTGATGTCTCTCCTGGTGCCTGGACCGGAACTCCTTGCTGCTAGGTGTCTCGTAAACAAAGCAATACTCTGTTTCTTATCACAAAAGCAAAACACAGATGCTCATGTACATTATATGGAGTAACTTTATAAAAATTGTAAATAGAAAAATAATCTAATATGAATTGCACATGAATTACACATATCTAACTTAAACTGCATAGACACAAGCTATATTATAAAGTACATTTTTATTAACTTTATATGTCACAAAACCCGTTTTGTCTCAAGCCAGGGGGAAAGTAATTCCCCTGGCAGCTTACCAGACAGATTTTTGATGTTTGACTGATCCCAAAATGACAATTTTAGTGTCTGTAGACCCAGGCTATGATTTGTTTAAAGTACAGGGATCAATGTTTACAACTGATGCTAATGGGAAAGGCTACAAGTGACTCAAACAAATTGTTGTAATTGTTCCAAACATCCATCTTTATAGTTATATAAGCAGGCTATCTTGAGTCAGTGAGGCAGCAAAGAGAAATTTCCATCAACTTCTCCACCCTGAATCTAATATTGTACCATTTAGGCCAAATAAAGACTTCATTTAAATCATGTTATTTTTAAATATTTTATACGTTTATTTAAATTATATGTATATGTGTTTTGGGAGTATGGGTTTTGCCACGTTAATGTAGTTCAATACCTGCAGAAAATAAAGTCAGATCCCCTCAAGTGGCTTTGGTCTTTATCAAGTACAGTAGTAAATATAAATTAATACTATACCCAGACCTCAAGAATATATTGATAACACACATATACTATTTAGATAGCTATTTAGCCTTTCTCTAGAAAATTAAAAGATTGACAAGAATGAATTTTTTATACCATCAATACTATAACAACTAACATAAATGGCATAAAATATACTCCAAGTTTATTTTAATTCAGAGAAGATAAAATCAAATAACATTGAGTAAATGTATGGTTATTGAATGTTGGCTTAATTTTCCTGAGAAATTCCTGAAATAAGAGATGTATGAGGTAAGTAATCTCATTACAGGATTTCATCATGAAGCAGAACTAAAGCTCTACTCTGAAAGATAAAAAATGATGAAAAATAATAAAAGTGTTTTTGTATTAAATTTATTCTGAGAGATAATTTCATTAGATTTTTATTATTATACTTGTGTCTGTCTATGTCTCAGATATTAACAGGGAACTTTCTTCTTGCAGAAGATGATAGTTAACACTGAGACTCACAACTAGACAATGTGCAGAAAGTAAAAACCCCTATTGAGCATTTAACCTTAAATGGGATGTTTTTATACAACCTTTTTTGTCAAGGTTCAAGGATCTATTGGGAATAGAGGGCTAAAGATTGTAAGAGGCAGAGATGGTAGATAACTCCAAGGAAAGAGTATTTTACATATACAACAGAGCAAAATCTCATGTAACTCCACAGCAAATGTGACAGTCTGCCTAAGACTTGCACAAACTCAAGGAAGAAAATAATTCCAGCATAGAGAAAGAGATATGGGCATGAAGTTCTTCCCCTAAACCAGTCATTATTAGTAACTGATAACTGCTGGGAAAGGGTGAGTCACTTCTTTTCACTGGAGTGATATTTGATATATGCATCCCATTCTAATTGAGATCACGTATCCACAAGTAGTTGATCAACATGAACAGCTCTCAATAATTCTAAAACAGAATTTTGTGTTTATGGGGTAGTAGCTGATAATGGAAGAGTTAGAGAAGTGGAATGAACATGATCAAAAGTATTGTAGGAGATTTTTCAAGAATAACTGAAAACATTTTTTAACTTTTTAAATTGAAAGCATTTTTCATAGGATACATTCTGATCACATATTTCCCTCACACGTGTCCTTCCAGATATTCCTCTCCTCCCCACTCATCCAACTCCATGCCTTCTTTCTCATGCTGTTTAGACAACAAATAGGCAATAAAAAATAAATACCACTATAATTTTTTTGAAAAAAAAGAAAAATCATAAGAAACAGAGACACAGCAAAAACACAAAATCAGAAACCATAATAACCAAGCGACAGATCAATAAAATAAAACACATGTCCAGACAGATACTATGATACAATAAATCTCCCAGAATACCATTGAGTTAGTTTAGACTTGGTCATCTACTATTGGGTATGGGGCCTGCTGTTAAATGTGGTTTGTACAGCTAATGAGACTCCACTATAAAACTAGTGTTTTCTTTGTGAATGGTTATCAATCGGAGATAGCTTCTGGGTTACAGGAGGAGTTGAATGTCTTATTATCCACTCAGCACAGGGATTCTCTCTAGTTTAGACCTGTGCAATCCCTGCACATGGTGCAATAATTTTTGTGAATTTGTATGTCCATTGTTTCTGTTGAGTCTAGAAGGCCTTGTGTTTGTGATGTCCTCCAACCTCACTGACTTTTTTTTACACTTCCTCTCCTGCAAAGTTCCCTCATCCCCGAGGGAGGAATTTGATGGAGACATCCTGTATAGGACTGAGTATTCTAAGATCTCTAATCTCACTCCCTGCATAATATCTGGTTGTGGTTCTCTATACTTGTTCCCATCTACTTCAGTAGGAGTCTTTCCTGTTGATGACTGAACAAGACACTGATGTATGAGTATAACAGATTGTCCTTAGGAGTCATTTCATTTCTCCATTCCTTTAGCAGAATACTGGTTTTTGTTTTATTCCCTAGGTGTTGGGTTTGGATTCTACCTCATTGAATGGGCCTAAAATCCAATCAGATAGTGGTTGGTTACTCCCACAAAATTTGTGGCACTCATTGTCAACCACGTTCAGAGAGTCAGGTTTGATCACATGCTCCATCAGTCCCAGTCCAGCTGGCCTTGGTGAGTTCCCATTAGATCAGCTCCACTGTCACAGTGGGTGGGCGCACCCCTTGGACTGGAGAGGGAGGAGGGATGGGGGAGGGGGAGAGAAATGGGAGGAGGTGAAAATTTGTAATAATAATAATAATAAAAGAAAAAAATTGTGGCACTATTGAGAAAGCATTATCATGTAGGCAAGTCGCCATTGTAGACAGAATATCTGGCCCTGGCCTAGAAAGATAAAAGTTCTAGTTAAAGACCAGCTTGGCTTCTCTGTGTTCAATGTTGAAAGTAAGTGTAGTCCTCAGTAATAAGAACTTACCATAAGTTTGGGAAGAGTAACCAATATCCTTGGCAATATCCTGAGTTCTTCTGGACTTCCCATGGGGAAACACTGGTCAACAGCTCAAAAATATTATTTTAAAAATTCACTGTAAGAAAAAATGTGTCTCAGAGCTATGGCAATATCCAGGTTAAAATATAAAATAAACTGAAAACCATCATAGACCTTTGTTTTTATGTTTTCTACTTGGTTAGGCTTACTCATTTTTGTATATTTATGGACACTGTATTATGTGTTGTTAACAGTTCAATTTTTTTAATAATGAGAGCCATGTGCTTTCTAAGTAGCATTAGATAAAACAATATCTAGAAGTTGAACTTCTAAAGAGAAATGCTATATCAAACTATTGCAAAATTTTCCAATGAAAACACTTTCATTATATCAATAGCAAATGAAAAGAGGAATTATTTTTACTAAACTTATCTGATTTGATCTTTGTGATGTTAATATTTTTTTCTGCACTAACAAACTTGGATTAATTCAGCATTGTTAAGACACTGAAAGAAAGAAAATTTCCTCAAGGCTCTCTGTTCACTCAGTTGAAAACAAATACTGTTTCTATGTGTTTACTGTATAGCATGTTGCATAATCATTTTGTTTCCATAGTAAAAAAAAATTATTCTGATTTATCTGCTTTTCCAATCTGTTTCCAAAAGAAAAACATTCACTGAATTGGAGGAAACAGCAGGGGAAAGAAGTTTTAATTATGCAAATATGAAATTCATCAAAGGGAGTGCATTCCAAGGTAGATTTGATAAAAGCTCAGGCTGCTTTTCAATATTTACTGCTTGATACCAAATTAAATTTCAGCTAATATTTAATAAGAGGATTACAACATTTATACAAACAATAACTTTACACAGTAAAACCTAATTAGATTTGTTTAGCCTTGTGCTTGGGATCACTTGCAAGAAAAAGGTTTGGAACTGCCAGTACAAAGTGCTTAGTATTCAACATGTCATACACTTTGTTATTTGCTAAAAGAGGCCATATTTTAGATTTCTCTGCCTTCTAAATGTAAACTTAGATACGGTATACAACTTTCACCATTTTTCTTTCATAGCATAGGTTAATTAATACATCTAAACTTTTGTTACACATCTATTACAGTACAAAATTAATTTCAAGATTACTGAGAATATAATATAGTTTGGCTACAAGTTCAGCTGTGTGTGGTCACCTGACAACATACAGGAATATACCACCATAACAGTTGATAAATTACGATAAAAGTAAAACTGATTCTATAGCCTTAAAGCATAAAAGAGAAGTTATTAGAAAAATATACAATCATATGTCATCAGCATATTAATGTGAACATTAACATAATAATAATCATCTGGCATACATCTATAAAATATTACATTGAATAATTCACTATAGATCAAGCTTGAAGAACTATCTGAAATCATGTTTGGTACACAATTTATTTAAATATTATCACTCAGAAATAGTAATTAAAATTTAAAGAAAATATACAAACACCAAAAGAAAATATACAAACACCAACAGAAAATATACAAACATCAAGTTACTAGATTGCTAAGCATATAAGAAAGAATTGTCCAAATATTATGATTAGAGTAAAAAATACCATGGAAAATCATAGACTATTATTTTAGCAGAACACTTTTAATTAGTAGTAGATTACAGTGAAAACATGTTTCATGTTTTCCATATACAACTTACATAAGATCAAACTAGACAAAATCCATATCTAGATGACAGAATAAGTCAGAAAGTCCTACCCCTAGCTAAGGAACTATGGCAACTGATGGCTGATGAAGGAGAGACAATCATCTTTTGTCACTAAGAGGCTACCTGTGCTTCAGTATATGGTCCTGTAACCATACATATAGAGTCAGCAACAAATGAACCCAATTGGTTTGATAGAGAAAGAGAAACAGGGAAGAGGGAGAGAGCATGAAGTTGAGAGTGAATATCATTGTGGTCCTATTAAAAGTATTGTTCTATTGGGAACTCACCAAGGCCAGCTGGCCTGGGTCTGAAAAAGCCTGGGTTAAAACAGGTCTCACTGAACATAGTGGACAATGAGGACTACTGAGACCCCAAGAACAATGGCAATGGGTTTTTGATCCTACTGCACGTATTGGCTTTGTGGGAGCCTAGGCAGTTTGAATGCTCACCTTAATAGACCTGGATGGAGGTGGGTGGTCCTTGGATTTCCCACGGTGCAGGGAACCCTGATTGCTCTTTGGGCTGACGAGGGAGGGGGACGAGGGAGGGGGACTTGATTGGGGGAGAGGGAGGGAAAGGGAGGCCGTGGCAGGGAAGAGACAGAAATCTTTAATAAATAAATAAATTAAAAAAAAAGTA
>NW_026068046.1:5084335-5104691 GCF_014885135.2 Alexandromys fortis | reverse complement strand
AATAGAAAGTTAGTGTGAAGAAAATACTAATAAAAATACAAAAATTAGAAAAATCTGTTACTACAACTGATGGCTTAGCACTCATTCAATAATTGATAAAGCAATTATGCAGAGCATCTGTAGGAACATAGTTGTTGGATAGTATTGTCAGTTTCTATGTTCTTGCTATTATTTATAAAATAACCCATCCAACAGCAACAGAATACATTCTTTTCAAGTTCATGATGAATAGTCAATCTTTCTGTTCTTTTTATATAATATTCCCTTTCACAAATGTGAAACAATATAAATAATGCAACACTTTAGAGAATGGGTTTAGTGTAGAAATAAATACTGATAAAATTCTATTGCCAGAAAAACAAAATTAAATAACATATCAAATTAATTTACAATCAAATTAATTGATTAAATATCACATACATCAAAGTATAAACCTGAAGAGAAATTTGCAATTTAGGAGAAATTTAAAGTACTTTAATGTAGTAAAAATATCATGGGATCTATACAGACAAAACAATTTGTACATGTAAATGTATTATACCTAATGCAACTCTTAGGACAGAAGAGAATCAGCAGTCTTAACCTTTGCTGTATAAAATAGGAAAAACAAGAATAATGTAAGACTAACATGAACAGCAGATACAATATGAACTAAAGCAGAAATCCATGAAATTGAAAGCAGGAAAATATATTGGAAATCCAATGAAAGAAATGTTCCTGCCAAAAGATGAATGTAACTGATGAAACCAGCCCATTTATCTAAGAACAATAAAAAGCAAATTGCAAAGTGACAGAAAGCAAGTTAACTACTATTAAACAAAGTACCTTAAAATTATTTTTAAAAAATCTGCTTTGGATTATTATGCCTAAAATTTCATAATCTGACAGAACTTATTCGATAGATCAAAAGTACCTATGAATAAAGCTGAAGAATATAATCTAACCAGGTGTATTTCCATTTTATAAATTGGAAAAATAAATAAATTTATGTAAGAAACATGCTCCCAGGTACAGAGGACTTTAATAAGGAATCCTTTGAAACATTGAAGAAGAAATTATATTCATGCCCCTTAATCTTTTCCAAAATTTAGCAGAGATGATGCATACTAACTCATATTTTAAGTTTAATATTAGTATATGTATGGAGCATGTGGGGTAGAGGAATTATATAAAAAATATACAACTGCAAAATTCTGCCATTTGGGTATATTGGCAATGTCAGTTAAAGGCGCTTGAATAACAGCTGGTATGTAAAGATCATTCTGACCTTCATGTCGCTTTCTAACAGCAGCAGATGAAATTCCCAGGTGAAAAGAATTCTCCTTATCCTCAGGGATGAACAGGGGAAACTGAAAGAGTTCTGTACAATATATTAAAAGCAAACCTTTTATCCTTTTTGTTGTCATTCTAGATACTTATAAAACAATTCATAGCTTGCTACAGTTTTCTCATTAGCTGAATTTGCAACTTTATAATCTTAAACATACACAAGCTTCAAGGCTGTTGCATTCATGTAGAAGAATGGTTGCTTTATACTTATTGTTAGATACTCTGAAGCAGTAGCTGCTTTAATTAACCTAACAATTTTAAGTAAGTTTCCTATTTACTAAAAATTATCACAGATCATGTAAATACATAACACCTTTAGTCTGGGTTTGTTTATTTTATTTGGGGAAAATTAGCACTTTGTATAAGGATGTTGTTTCTTTACCCCAAATCTTCTGAAAGGTTCAAGTAGGACAGTTGTTTATGATAAGAATCCTTCAAAAAAGATGCTTTCAGATGCAAATATACAGTTTATGAAAGGGATTCCTACTTCAATTATGTCTGAATGAAAATTGAATATGTTTTGGCTTAAAATCAATAAGCTTTCTGTGTCCTAACCATGTAAACAAAAAGTGAATCCCAATGCAGGTGCAAATGAAGCAGTATCTCTCATCCTCCAAATTTTCTCCCTGATGTATCATCCAAAAGAAAATTTTTGTTGTTTACTATGCATTTATGATATAAAGAAAAAATATAAACCTCCCTGAGAAAAGTCAAAGAAAACTTTGTCTTTTCACATCCTTACCAGCTCAAATACTTAGAAGCCTAACAACTGGTTCCCTAGTACAGGGAGAGGTATATTCATTTTTTTTTCCAGACTGGGGATTGAATTCAAGTGAACAGGCTTCAGCAAATACTTTTACCTACCATCTTGTCAGTCCTGGAGTGTGCTCTTAGCTTGCATGAGGAGGCCTGAATTTGATTCCTTTTTGTTCCTATACAAACACACACACACACACACAAACTTAAAAACTGTGAATCTCAGAGAAATTGAGAGGAAAATAGTAGGTAGCAACTACCAGCTGCTAGAGAGGTGAAGAAAGAATGAGAGAAAGGAAAATGATCAATTATAGTTAAGTAAAAGCTAAAAGAATGTTCTAGTGAAATATGTAATGTGGCTACAGGTAATTATAGCTATTATATATTTCTAAAATGTACATGAAAACTTTTACTTACTTTCCTCATAAGAGTTGATAAATTTAGCAGAAAATAGATATGTTAAAATACGTCCAAATATTATAAAATGTGTTTACATCAAAACATCATTTGTTATCCTAAAACATGTAGAATTTTATGCTTTGTTTATCAGTTAAAATAAATTTCAATGCAACATTTTCAGCAAAAATGCTTACAAATTACAATTTTAAACAATACAGAAGCTATCAAAACAAAATGAATGCTTGTGGGAACATAGTAAGTTACATATAAACTGAACTAGGCATAAATATTAAGTTGTGAAGAACCAAATTGAGTGAAAAGATTATGAAGATGAATTATTTAACAAAATTTTCTTCAAATTTAAGTCTCAAATTCTTGTGTTTCAAGATAATGAGCTCATTCCTTTTGGTATAAAGAAAAATTACCTCATGTGCAATTTTATCTTTTGTTTTAAGGAAGCAACATGAAGGCCAAAGTGATCTTTTTGCTATTATTCAGGGGTGTTTAACTTAAATACTGACTATATCAGAATAATATTTTCCAACTTATTTACAATTAACTCATTCAGAAAAAGTACAAAATATCTAAATAGACATCAAAGGGGAAAATTCTACCATTTTAAATGAATAGGAAAAGAAGTTCAACAAAATATTTCATTAGATGATCTCAAACTTCAACAGCAATGTAACAGTACCACAACCTACTCAAATTAATAAAATAAAAAAAAAACAAATATGATCTGACAAGGCTGTGAAACAACACAAGTTTAGTTGTTACTAATGTGAATTAGAATTGTAGGCACTTTAGAAGCCTGAAGTTTTTATTAAGTTGAGCAGACATGTAATATATTTCAGTCATATTGCTAGTTATTTTTTCAAAGTTTGAAAAATGTTGTCTTCAAAAGCATGTACACAAAAATGTATATATCATAATTGCTCATAATATTCCAGTAGATAGCAAAGATGCCAATTAAAAATTGAATGGATGAATCCTAATGCTATTATATATACATTGGATAATTACACAGTTAAATACAAATTTACTATTATCATGGAAAAGATGGATATAACTTTTCAACATATTCTGTGGGAAAAAAAATGATTCTGCAAAACCTCCCTACTAGAATATTCCAATTGTACATCTTCTTATAAGAAAAAGTAGGATTCTAATACATGTGCTCTCGCCAAAGATCTCAAGAAATTTTAGTTAAATGAATAGGTGAAGAACAGGGCTTTCTGGTACCATGATGATGGAGGAGGGTCATCTGTCTATCTGTTGTTTCATTGGTTAATTAATAAAGGAAACTGCTTGGCCTGATAGGTCAGAACATAGGTAGGTGGGGTAGACAGAACAGAATGCTGGGAGGAAGAAGGCAGTGAGGCAGACGTTATAGCTCTCCTCTCCAAGATAGACGCAGGTTAAGTTCCTTCCCGGTAAGCCACCACCTCATGGTGCTACATAGATTATTAGAAATGGGTTAACCAAGATGTGAGTATTAGCCAGTAAGAGGCTAGAACTAATGGGCCAAGCAGTGTGTAAGAGAATACAGTTTCCATGTAATTATTTCGGGGTATCAGTTAACCAGGTGGCCAGGAGCCAGGGTGGCAGGAACTCATCCCACTGCTCCTACTACACCATGAAACCTGTTGCTTTGGGAAACAGCATTCAGGACATTCTTAGCTCAGGGGATTCTGAGCTCAGTTTCTGAAGTATGTGTTATCTTCAGCAATAGAGACTTATATTCCACTTTTAAGGGGGTAACAAAATGCATGAGCAATAGGGCATATATTTGAAGAATCACTTGAACTGCCCTGGCCAACAACCTAGATGGTTTCTCATGCCTGGCATTGCAGTTTTGATAGATGGTCACTAGCTCTTGGAAGAAGTGTTAGCATTCCAGATGATAATACTCACTTAAAACTGTATATTTATATCTGTACAAGGAATTACATGTACTAGAGGTTTGGGAGTTAAATAGTTAATCGTAGGATTTTTTTTTTTGTGACTTTTTCAAACATCCTTACTTGCTGTAGGATAATGCTTTTGTACTCTCTAAAGTTTTGTTACTTGTATTGGTTTAATAAAATGCTGATTGGCCAGTAGCCAGGCATGAAGTATAGGTGGGGCAACCAAGCTAGGAGAATTCTGGGACAAGGAAAGACTCAATCTGCAGTCACCACCCAGACACAGAGGAACCAAGAGGAAAATGCTGTACTAAGAAAAGGTACTAAGCCATGTGGCTAAACATAGATAAGAATTATGGGTTAACATAAGTTTGTAAGAGCTAGTTAATAATAATTCTGAACTAATAAGGCAGTTTATAATTAATATAAGCATCTGTGTGTTTCTTTGGGACTGAATAGTTGTGGGACCAGGTGGGACAGAAACTTCCATTTATACTTACGGTTAGTTTACCTTCCTCTCTCCTTGTTCTGTATTTAACTCCCTCTAAGAGACCTCAAATTTTCTCATTTCTCCTATCAAATTGATTACAAAGAACTATACTCAACTGAGGAAAGTTTGGAGCAACCAAAGTGTTCTTCTTCACCAGGAAAGGCATATAAGCTGGTTGTTCAATACCAAATGGTCAACCCTGAAAAGATACATATAAGAAAAATGATATAGTTTTAACAAGTTATATTTATGGATGTGTGTATGCTTATAGAATCATCTCTCTATATATAATTGTATGTGATAGATACATATATAATATATGTAATGTATCAAATATATTTTTATATGGACATACATAGATGCACACAATAGCAGTTAAAAAGAGGCTAGGAATTTGAAGGAGAGTGGGAAGGGGTATGTGAGAGGTTTTAGAGTGAGGGAAGGGAAGACACAGATATAATTATAATCTGAATGTAAACAAAAAATTAGCATTAAGACATCAGCAGTTCTGTTTGATGTATGCAATGTTAAAACATCATTTATAATACACTTGAAACATTTATGATTTATAGGATGGGATATAAAATATAAGAAAGCCATCTAAATATATAGCAATGTATGAAATAAGTTCAGTGAAATTTAGAAGAAGAATATGTTTCAGATCCAGGCAGTCTTATGTTGGGTCCAGCCCAATTGGTCTGTACATTCCTGAGAAGGGGAGTATGGATTGAGGAGACAGAAGATAGAGTCAGAAGGGCTTCTAGTGAATATTATAACAAAAAGCCCCAACTTAATTACTTACAATCCTTATATTTTTAATCAAAAGAAGAGAGCACAAACTTCCATGATACAAAGAACAAGCAAGTGTACTTACCTACTTACATCTCAAAACACTTGGTAATCATATCCTAAGTCAAACATCCCGTTGTCTGACTTTTGAGGAGCAAAATATACAGTAGCTACCTACCCCCTTGGTCAAGAATCCTGTTGTTCATCCTTGAGGAGCAAGAATAGGTATGCGCTCTGACTTTTATTCAAGATGGAATGAATACAAAACTGTGGACTCCCAAAGTCTTGAAAATTAGTTGATTCTCTAACAAGGCAAAAGGATCTGCATAGAAGTACCATGCTTTAGTAAATGAAGTTCTTTGCCATATTAGGATGTCAAAAATTTTATTGTTACACATGTGTATTTAATATGTTGGATTACATATACATATATTTTCAGAAATAATTGCAATTTTTTTGTTTGCAATAGGAATTGAAAGTTAAGCAGAAAGAAGAGTATATAATGAGTCATGTAATGAAAGAGAAGACAGATGACATTATTATCTTATGACATTTTGTTTATTATAAATATGTATAGAATATAAAGTAGTATTTAGGTACTTTTATGCATAGATTATTTCATGTATGCTTCTTCTTTCTTTGACTGATGAGAAGGACAAATAGAAACAAAGTTTGTTTTCTAATATAATTTTATAATAAAGGAACCAGAATTCTTTGGGCATAAAGCTGGCTTCAGAATGGGACATTAAGTGGACAAAGTGAGATTGCTAAAACTTCCGGAATGAAAGCTCCTTATTAATACCAGATAGACAAAGTATTCTTTAAACTTTCTAATTGCCAATTTTTGACTAATTTGGCATGAGAATGTATGTAGGTCATTACAGGCAAGCTTTTGGGGTGATTTTGAGATTGTGAGGTGCATTGTTTGGAGAGCGTTGCATGCTCATATTATGTGTAAGTAAAGAAGTTAGGCTGTTAAGTGAATTATTACAAGATGGAGTGTGCATAATCAAAAACCTGAGTCCCAAGAATTTTTTTTAACTGATTCATAATGTCAGTTATTATTGCACGGTTCTCTAAATCTAATGGGTGATATGATACATACAGGCTATTAAAACATAAAAAAGAAAGTTTTGATAATATATCCAAATATGATGTCTCAAAAAAACAGAAAGAATCAATTAGGTCCCAGTGGAGTAGCAAGAATCAGCAAAGGATGACAAGGCTTAAAGCACGAGATGCACAAGCAGGTGGTAATCAGGAAACAGTCCTACCTCAAGAAACTGAAAACAGATGGCTAAGGTGAGCAGATTTTAAGCAATGACTTTATAACTGCTAGAGAAGAATTGTGGCTTGTACAAGGAAAGTTCCTTGATGAACTCAGAAAAGATTTTCTAAATTTCTTTAAAATGTGATTTTAAAATTAAAAAAAAAATAGGCCATACGTGTTCAGGTGCTATTAAAATTCCTTCAGGCTTTATTTTTTATATATATTTTTACTTAAAATAGAGCTACCTCATTTTTCCTTTCCTTTTCCTCCGTCCAACCCTTATCATGTTCTGCCCCATTCTTAAACTGATGGGCCCTTTTTTATTAGTATTGTTATATATGTCATCACTTTAGAAAACAAGGCATGAAGGCAAGTGGTACATCTTTCATGCAGAAGTGAAAGGATTTTTCTCAAGGTTCTAAAAGCACAAAATCTTACACCAAAAGGGAGGGTCTAACCTTGTATAAACATCAATTATTTTCATACTTTTGGCTTGACTAGGTTGAAATAGTTTCTTTTGTTTTTGTATGATTTTGAACACTGATGAGAATAAATAAATTGCATTGAAGTTTTACTTATGATCTTTTAATTAAATGTGTTTAATCTCAATAATGTCTCATGGAAACATAGTCTTATAATTTTCTTATTGTAATAAAGGTATAGATTAATTTTATTTTCAAAAGTAAAAATTGAAGTTAATATAAATATAAATTTGATTCTTTATAAATAGTTCGGATTTTCCTTTTACTTTAAAGTTTTTTTGAGATTATATTATGTTGACAACATTTCTTACCTTCCTTTCCTCCAAACACTTCTGAATTTCCTCCTGGTTCTTTATCAAATACAAAGCCTCTTTTCATTACTTGTTATTATATGCATATATTTATATCCATATATATATATCCCTAATAAAACCTGCTCCATTTGTATAATGTTATTTATGCATATGTTTTCAGGGTTGACCATTTGGTATGTGCTCTTGCCTGGGGAAGAATACTTCTCCCTCTTATTTGTGCCTCAATGGACAGGTATTTTTTGCACTTAAATTGAAAATATATTTTTATTATTTTCTGCGAAAATTAATATTTCATGATTTGATAGTCAGACCCTTGAATTCATTTCTGTCAATCGCTCTTGCAGGATTTCAGTTACTGTCCATGTACATTTGGAATCCTTCACTTTTAAAGCTTTAAATCACGTTTAAGGATCCAATGAAACAAAACAGTAGCATTAAAATACATAGTCTAAACAGGAAGTTTATAGATAATCAAGTAACACATTGAAGAAGCAGTGAACAAGTGAATACTAAAGGGGAGATTGAGAGAAACAGAGGCAGACACAGAGAGGGAATGAATTTTGTCAAATGCATGCTTTCCTTTTAATTCTTGCCCAGATTTCTGCATTCTCCTTTTGTTTTATTTTAGCCCCATTTACAAGGATGACCTCAATCAATATCTAGCCTTTAACATTTGAAATTATGCATATTTTCCAGTCTCTTATCTCAGTGGAATTTTTCTCATTAGCCTCTTCTTATTCCTTCAGTACAGAATCGTCAATTAAGGGGTAGCTCTAATGTTGTAGCTAACACTCTTATCTGGAACTGAATTATGCTTTTTATGGGAAATTTTTGTAAGGCGATTTTGCTTATAAAATACCCACTTAAGATAGGATCGCCAGTTGAAATACAAGATAGCAAGCTATATTTGATTCTCAAGCAAATTGTTTCTGTTTGCTTCCAAGTATGCAGGAACAAATTTAATTATTCATTTGAAATTCAAATTAAAATCACACCTGGATTGTGAATTATTGCTAACCTGGCTGTCAGGTAAAAGAAGGGACCACTGATTGCAACAATTCTATGCTAGCTTCACTCACAAGTTTTCATCTATTTACTTTTCGTAACAGCTCTGTGATGTATGAATTACCACCCTATTAGATAATGAAGAAATAATCTCAGGGATTTATGTAAGACTATGCAAATAAAACCAGGAATTCACATTTCAATTAGTTCACTAACACAGAACTTAATCCACCTTGCTCTCCACAGCACTAGCTCTTTCCCCATTCTTGCTGTTAAAATTGGAATAAACCGAAGTCATATAAAAGACATGAAATTTTTTTTCACCCAAAACATTTGAACACAGTTTCTTTGTTTGAAACTTTAAATTATGAAAATATTCACATTTTTGCACAATGTATAAAATCACCATGCACTCCTTTTTTTTGCCTGCGAAAATCTACATTTTCAATATTTTTCACCTCTGTGTCGTCATATTTCCTCTTAGTATTTTAACATGAGTCTAAAATCACATGTCATTTAATCTCCTATCTTTTCAGAATCTTGGCTTATAATTAAATAGTTGACTAAACAACCATATTTTCTTACCTTCTCAAAATAATTTCTGTCTTTTCTAATAATACTTGTTCCTGTCAGTCAAATGACTTCATTAACTTGGAATTAGATGTATTTTGTAAAACCAGTACTTTTAAGTACTTTGAACAACCGATAAGCTACTATAAAGTGTTGACTAGAATTTTGGTTTATTAGAATTAAAGGAAAATGTTAAGAACGTAGAACCACACATTACTATGGTAACTGAATAAATCATGAATTTGCTTATTTTCAAAAATATCAGAAACAATACCTTTAAGAAAACAGTGTCATTATCCATAGAAACAATACTTGGATTCTTTTTCTCCTCTTTTCCCCAATTTAAAGATTACCAGAAGAATATTAAGGCAGGCCTCCTGGTACATGTCTATCATAGGATCTACTTCAGAAACTACTGTTAAAAGATTGCAATTCCATGGCATAACTGAATTGTAGAAAAAGTTCAAAACCACTTTGTAAATTAGTATAATATCATCTAAATTGTTCAAATAAAATTTAAAAGGAGTATGGATTATAATTCAATGGTAATAGGTTTGGTTAGAATGCACAAGTCCCTGGGTTGAAATATGAAAAACAAATGACCCTAAGGCAGAATTCCATTATTCAAGATACAAAACCCTTTTTATCTATAGCCTGCCACTGTTATTAATCACTAAAAATTAAAAAAAAAATGTTTGGGGAAGGGATGATAAAATGTCCATTTTCAAAAATGTTTAGACATTCTTTAATAAATAAAATTAATGCTGTCATTAGTGGCAGCTCTAAGCAAAACTTTTATTTTTTTCTTATAGATAAGTACTCTTTGGGGAGATGAATATTACTGCAGTCATATTGTGCTTTCAGTTAATGAGATGTAGTTTCTATTTGTTAGAATTTTATGGTAATGAAGCTTATAATTTACTGACAAACTGGCTTGCTTTCAAAACATTCTCTTATTACACTGATTTTTTTTTGCATCAGAAACATTGATGTGCTAATTTGTGTGTTTATGGCAGCAGATGTGCACCTTCACTGAAAGGCTGGCAGAGTGAGTGAGGGAAAAGGACAGCAGAGAAGAAAACGAAAGCAAGAGGTGCTCAGAGTTTTCAGTGGCTCACAATGCACAGAAAGAAATGCAACGATGGAACAGCTTCTTTGAAACATTCAGGATCTCATTAACTTTGTTTTCTTAAATATCAAATACTCATCCAAATTTTTGGTAGAGTCACAAATATGCTGTTTGCCAAATTGCTTTATCCAGTATAAAACATGAAGGGCAAGAGTCATCATCGAAAATTCAGAAGCTGTTACAGGAAGTCATTAAATTAAAATTAGGTGCAAAGCACATCCCTATCCTAAAATGTTCTTCTAAGTAAGGCATATTACATGTATTAACAACAACTTTAGAGTGAGGACTTTTATAGTGAAGATATCTGTTTTGTTTTCAGTCAAGCCTCTAAATCTTATGGCTCCTCAGAATAAAAGTATTACTCCCCAATTCCACCCCTAACTTTGCCAATGCTTGTAAGACACCTGAGAAACAAAACTACTGGTATCTCAACTTTTCTTTTGCCAGGAAACGGAAATATTCTAATCACAACTTTATCATCTATAATAGAGGACATAAAACCATGATTGTTTTGCAAACATCCTCATTAAACACAAAGCAAAATACAAATCTTGATGCAACACATTTAATGAGAAAAAGATCAAGGGAGGGTAAGCTGTTCATAGTGCTTTACCTCTTAATGCATGGTAGAAAATGAGGAGTTAGGATAGGGAAACATAAGTCCATGTATGGCTAGAAAGAAATAATTCAAAAGCAATTGCTGATCATCTTAGTTTCAGAGAAGCTTCAAGAAAATGCATTATACTCAGTTAAAGAAACAGGACACAAGTAGATTAATAAACAGTACTGGATTACATTTTCAATTAAGGTATGTTTATATATTGCAGCTAAATATTTAACTGTGATTTTTTTCACCAGAGTTACTAAAATATGTAAGCATAATTATAATACACATTTTTTTCTGCCCTGGAAAATATTCAAAGATAGAGAGACAACGTATTTCACTAGCAAGAGCATAAAATACAACATATACCAAGAACGTAAATTTATATTTGCTTTAAGAATATAATTTATACATGTTAGGTATTAAATAGCATAATCATTACATACCATCCAATGTGATTTCTTCTTATAAAATTTTATTTATGCACAAAAATTCATTGTATAACCTTAAGTATGACATTCTGTTTTTATACGGTATATCTAATAGCATAAACCTTCAGCGTATATTTACTAAATGTATAATAGCATTCTTAAATTTTCATTTCAAAGAGAAGTTAAGCATGCAAGATAACTCAATGGGTAAATGTGCTTGCTGTCAAGCTGAGAACCAGTGTTGTGTCCCTGAGACTACACTGCTGGAAGGAGAGAACTTGACCCTACAAGTTGTCTTTTGACCCTCATACAAACACTGTGGCATGTGGCCATCCTCTCCTTCACACTCTACACAAATTAAACAAATGCATAAATGTTATGAAAAAATAGAACAACATCCTCTTTCAAAATGCAGAAACTAAGAGTTATATAAGGGATTGTGGTGAATACCAAAATTTTAAATACTTCATAGTAAATATCTTGATACTTCATATAATTTCAAATAATAGCTATAGATACTTTGAAAATAATAAAACTTAGATCTCACATCACAAAACAGAAATGAGTACTTCAGCGATGATAACTTATGGAATTTCAGGGTCTCTGTACATGTCTAAGCGTTGATTATCAGTATTCAAGTTTATACTCAGAAGAACAGTGAGTATATGCCGAAACATTATCTAAACTGTAAATGAAAGTGGTAACCAGAAGTATATATTTTAGCAGAGAACCAATTTATGATTATTTAAGTGATAATGACCTTTATGAATGACATTTACAAACCAGTCACAGGCATCATTAGTAGAGATGAATATCAGAAAGGAACAACACAAGTGAAAGCTCTGACTGATCTAAAAAATACACTATTACCCTGGCTTAAACCCTTCTCCACATTCCACTTTGGCACTTTAAATTACTGTTCCTCAGAACAGGATAGAAATAAATATTAAAACTGCAGTTCCCTTTGTAACACCTACTGATTAGCTCTTGTTTATCTCACTTATAAAAATTAGAAATAATATGACCAGTATTACCTATTTCATAAACTGCCAGTGAACCTCATAACCTCATAATATAACAGATAAATAACCTTCTAAGTGTAGGATACTAAGGGATTATGCCCTGACTGAAATCTTTCCACAGTGCTTTGATTTTTGAAATGAGAAACAAGGGTTGATCTATCAAAATTAGATGAAAATTGTGTTTGAATAATTCATTCTACACTCTAGACTTAAAAAATTAATATTTAGAATTCACCTAGATATAACAGAATTATAAAACATAATTCTTAAAAAGTGAAAGTTTTAATTTCATGGAATGTTATATTTTTCTTTTAAATGCAAGCACAAGGCTTTTTTAATTTCATTGTTTATCTGATACCATTTTAATCACATAATAGTCAAATTGGAACACATTTATACACACATAAGTATCTAAAATTATTTATCAGGTTCAATTAGTTTTCCAACCTCAGCTCACGTTACAGAAGAAAAGAATATTATCATTTAGAAATACACACACACACATAATCAAATAAAGACAGAGTATGTATCTTTACAAAAGGTAATATAAATAAAATATGATTTTATTTGTAATTAAAAACTTTTTTTCTTCAGGGACAAAAACCTCCCAATTATTTTATTTTGTGTTTCATCTATTTTGTAACTCAGTTAAAAGAGAACCCTGTTCCTTCAAAGCAATTGCTTAACTATGACCAGTTTTTCCACACTTGCAGTTCAAACTAACATAGTTAAATTAATAATACATTTTTTGCAATTGGTTGACTCTGTCATTCAGTTAATTTTTTTTTCCACAAAAAGCAATTTTTCACACAATAGCAAGGCAGCAGAATGAGTTCGTGTATTTAAATATATTGGGGAAACAATTTTCTTTCCTTTCATATAAAAGATTGTTCTCTTTGTCATCACTTTGTTTTATAAATTTATTTTTTTATCATTATTTCTTTATCTTTAGGGATGGAATCAGTTTCAGATGAAATTTATTTCTTATTACTTTCATATCAAAGAATTTGCTAATTTGAAATGCTAGTGAAATCCTAAAATTATCCTAAATTGTTAGGATTTGACTTTGTAATAGGTAATTATTTAATTGTTATTGTACTAATCGCATTCTATATTTGCTTAGGAAAAGACAAGGAATGAGGGAGTTATAAAAATGAAATTACCCAAAACAAGTATTTTTAATTACAATTGCAATTTTGTTTCTATAAAGTCAAATTAGCATTTCTATGGTCTTTTCGTGCCTCCCCTCAAGCCATCATCAAAAATCTACATATTAATGATGTTTGCTCATATCTAGCTGTAAATGTATAAGCAAAGTCAGTAGGTACAGCTTTCAAGAAAATGGACAAATTCCAGGAGGAACTATGATAAGGTTTCCTTCCCAGAAGTTAAATTTGTACTTTAATTATATTTTATTCTATAAATGCAATCACGCATGAGCAATGAGAGTGTTTGAAGGGAAAAATGCTTTACAATAACTGCCTTTGGTTGACAAGTTAAGCAATTGATGCATGTTTAATTATAACACCTTCAAGCTTTTAAAGAAGTATTGTAGCTTTAAGCAATGAGAACCTCTGAAGCAAGACTTTCTATTGCTTTTTGTCAGATTGATATAAATTTGCCTCAGGCAGTGCTACTGGCCAAAAAACAATCTGAGTAGATTAAAAACCAAGGCAGATGGGCTTCTATAAATTGAGAGTGATCAATCCATAGATAGTTTTCATTGTAACCAGTTTTGACCATTATTTAAAGCATAATGTACTATTTAACTATGCTCTTTTTATTAATGGTTCATTTTAATGAATTCTTTATTAATGGCTCAGAAAAAGCAGAGTGATTTTATAGAGAGCCTATTATTGGCAAGGAATGATAGATCTTCCTTTTCATCCCTTCTTTAGTCTTCCTCTCTCTCTCTCTCTCTCTCTCTCTCTCTCTCTCTCTCTCTCTCTCTCTCTCTCCCCCCCTCTCTCTCCTCTCAGTTTATGCACTAAAACATGTATTTATGTTGAAATGTATTCAAGTTAAGCATAAAACATCTGCCTATTATTTTTACTCATCAAATGTCATTTTATGGCAACTAGTGATTAAATCAATACAATTTCTTAAAAGCTCTGGAGATTGTAAAAATAATGTGGGAAAGGGAAGAACTAATCAAATACAGCTATGAAGTGGTCATGTTTTGTGATTTATGTATCTAAGACTTTAAGTGTAAGGATAGAGTCTGTAATAGCAGTAAATTATAATTAGTACATAATTCATTAAGGCAGCAAATTCTAATGTATTTCTACATTCTACCACTAAGAAAAATATCAAGTAAGTCAAATTTGCTCTTAGAACATGGAGTGTTACTTTACTTCAAATTTTTCTTCCATATTATTCAGAACAGCCTTTCTCACAACTTCAAGAGATATACAACATCTTCATGTCTACCTAAGCAATGTCAACTGTTAACAAAACTTTATACTAAGTACTGTTCTAAACTCTGTTTCATCCCCAGGGTATTTAAGCTATTCATTCAAATTTTATTCTTTCATTTAATAATATTTATTGAAGCTTCATAAGACACTTGGTTCAAAGTGCTAAGAAGTGGTTTAGTGAAATATAAAGCTTATAGAATGGTGATAGGTCTGGTTAATAAGACATATTGCAAGATTATAAATAAAATATACATGTATGACCTTTAAAAGAGTATATAATTGAAAATTCCATGACTTTAATTTTTATTATCTTCATAGAAGTCATTTCAACTCATGTCTTGGACAAACAGAAATTTCTGCTTTTGAAGAACTGATATATTAATTAGGGAGATATAAAATAAGCAATATTTAAATACTGACAAATGCAATTAAAATTGTACTGATAAGGAGCCAGAGAATAATTTGGGAGATAGTTCAGTTGTGAGCCTTATGAAGAATATCCCTGTAAAGGTGATTTTTGTAAAGAATTTTTTTTGTTGTTGTTTTTTTTCGAGACAGGATTTCTCTGTGGTTTTGGAGCCTGTCCTGGAACTAGCTCTTGTAGACCAGGCTGGTCTCGAACTCACAGAGATCCGCCTGCCTCTGCCTCCCAAGTGCTGGGATTAAAGGTGCGTGCCACCACCGCCTGGCGCGTGCGCCACAAAAGTACATGTAATTATACATTGTTTCAGGCAGTCAAATGCAAAATTCAGAGACTATGATGGATTCAATATGGTCCTAACAGTATTCAAATTGGGATACAAATGGCACAAGTCACAACAGTCTTGCAAATTACATCAAAAAATTTAGTCATTGTAGCCTGCTTTCGTGGATTGCCAACCAGCTCCCAGATCAAGACAGAGATATTTATTAACAATTATGTATGCTTGCCCTTAATTTATGCTTGACCAACTAGCTCTTATATCTTAATTTAACCTGTTTCTCTTCATCAGTTTTGCCTCAAGCTTCCTACCTTTTTTTCATTCTTCATGTCTTACTTTCCTGCTTCCTCTGTGTCTGTCTGACTACGGCCTGCCTGTCCTGTCCTGTGTGTTCCCCTTTAAGTTTCCCTCATTCTCCTCTCCCTAGAGTTTAGATTTCTCCTCCTACTTTTCTTTCTGCCAATCAGTCACACTTATCCCTCTACTGCCTAGATATTGGCCATTCAGAATTTTTTAATTTTTAAAACAATCTTATTTTACATACTATTTCCAGTTCCCTCTCCCTTTTGTCCTCCTGCACCCTCCAAATTTTCCCCACCCTACCCCCTCATCCACTCCTCATAGAGGTGAGGTCTCCCATGAGGAGTCAACAATGTCTCTTACATCACTGAGGCGGGACCAAGGAGCAATATTATCAGCAAATGGGCCAATACCATGATGGGGAAACTCAGCGACAGAAACAGCTGACCCAAGCAAGTGGGAGCTCATTAATTCCGGACTGACAGTTGGGGAACCTACATTAGTCCCTCTGAATGTGGGTGACAGTTGCGTGGCTTGGGTAGTTTGTTGGGCCACTAGGGTATGAGCCCCAAAGAACCAGTTTATGAGCTTTGGATAAATACTGGTTCCACTGGTAGATAATATTGCTCTCTTTGATTGTACTCTGGAAGTTTAGCCCAGTAGTTACCTGGGGGTCTCTGCATCTGCTTCCATCAATTGCTGAATGAAGGTTCTATGATGACAATTAAGGTGTCGTCAATACAGGGAAAGGGGAGTTAAGATACCCTCTCCAGTATTGCTAAGATTCTTAGCTGTGGTCATCCTTATGGACTCCTGGGAATTTCCGTAGAACCTGATTTCTTACAAACCCCATAATGGCTCCTTCTTTCAAGGTATCTCTTTCTTTGTTCTTCCTCTCTGTTCTTCCTTAACTCTACCTTCCAGATCCCTCATGTTTTCCTCCCCACTCTCCTTCTCCCCTCCCCACTCCCCTACTCCTCCTTCCTCCCCTCACACTGCCAATTTACTGTGGAGATCTTGTCTACTTCCTTTTCCTGGAGGAAATCTATATATGTCTCTCTTAAGGTTCTCCTTGTTTCCTGTTTCCTCTGGGGTTGTGGACAGCAGATTGGTTGTCCTTTGTTTTATGTCTAATATTCATTTATGAATTAATACATATTGTATTTGTTTTTCTGTGACTGAATTACCATACTCATGTTTTTTTTTTCTAATTCCATCCATTTGCCTGCAAATTTGAGGATGTCATAGAGTTTTACTGCTGAGTAGTACTCCATTGTGTAAATGTATCACATTTTCTTTATCCACTCTTTGGTTGAGGGATATCTAGGTTGTTTCCATTTTCTGGCTATTATAAATAATGCTCTTTTGAACATAGTTGAGAAAGTTTTATTGTAGTATGAGTGTGCATCCTTTAGATATATTTACAAGAGTGTTATAGCTGGATCTTGAGGTATATTGATTCCTAATTATCTGAGAAACCACCATACTGATTTCCAAAGTGGCTATACAAGTTTGAACTCCCACCAGCAATTAGACTAATTAGGTGCCTTAGGCAGGCAAGGTGAAACAAATTTAACACATCTTTAATAGTTAAACAAATTCAACATAAGCAAATGGAACTTACCTTTACTTAGTTAAAATAAAATTACACAAGGCATCATGCTAGGAGTGTTAAAATATCATGTAAAATTTAAAATAAAATTGTGAAATACTCTGGTTTGAGTTTATTATGTTGATGGTGGCAGGTTCCTGTTTTGTTTTGTTTATATAAACTGTAACTTCCAATGATCCCCAAATTGCCTGGATCTGAAACCCCTTAACATTTATTGTTGAAGGAGCTGTGGGTTGCATTCCTGCTGCCCTGCTCCCAGCCGCCTGGCTAGATTATGCCCCAAAATAACAACACACAAACTGTATTCATATAAACACTGCTTGGCCCATTTCTATTAATGTGTGTAGCACCCCAAGGTGCGCTTACCAGGAATATTCTAGCCTACGTCCATCCTGGGTCCGAGCTTCATCGCATCTGCCTCAGAGAGCAGAGCTATGGCATCTGTCTGAGGCGTCTTACCTCACTTCCTCTTCCTCCCAGCATTGTGTTCTGTTTAATCCACCCACCTATGTTCTAACCTATCAGGGCCAAGCAGTTTTTTTTATTAATTAACCAATGACTTTCCTCCATCAATTTATGATTAGACTCTCTTTTCCATTTAAGAATATGAATGCTTTCCAGATTTGAGGGCAATTCTGCTGTCACTGTCACTTCCCCGTCTACTTTCCAGTATGCTATTTATAGTGGTTTTTGAAGAGAATTGTCTCCATATACTCATATGCTGTAGAGCAATCCTTTTCTATACTATGAAAATGTTTTGTTCTCGTTTGCTCATAAAAAGCTGATTGGCCAATAGCACAAAAGCCAGGCTAGGAGAATTCTGTGAAGAGGAAAGTTGGAGACAGAGAGTTACCAGGAAACCCAAAGAAGCAAGATGAGAACATTGTACTGAGAAAAGGTACCAAACCATAGGGCTTTAAATAGATAGGAGTTACAGGTTAATTTAAATGTAAGAGTTAGCTTGTAACAAGCCCAATTTGTCAGTCAAGCATTTATAAATTATATTAAGCCTATGTCAGTTATTTTCAAGCTGGTAGTCTGGAGAGAAAACCTCCACTCACACTCATGTATTTCATTGCTTGATCCAAAGTTTGTGGACTGTTTTGGGAAGGATTAAGAGGTACTGTAGTGACATTTCTATTGTATTTTGATTTAAAAAAAAAATAGACTGCTTGAAGATCTGAAAGTAAAACAGTCCCACTGGTTAGCCTTAAAGACCAGGTTATGGTAACACACACCTTTAATCCCAATAGCCATAATGACATGCATCTTTAATCCTAGCAGCTGCACTAGTTGCTATAGAAATTGGGTAGTGTATGCTTTTAATTCCAGTGGTGCACACCTTTAATTCCAGCCCTAGAGAGGAATATAAAATGGGGAAAGGCAGCTTTCAGACACAGTCTCATTCTGAGATTCCTGGAGGCAGGTTAATCATTTCAGACTGATGTCAAGGTAAGAGCCAGTGGTTGGCTGTTTTGCTTTTTGGATCTTCAGGTTGAACCCCAATTTCTGACCCTGAGTTTTTATTAATTGTGCTTCATTATCTAGTACATTACAGGGTCAGTACTGTTGCCAAGGAAGGCAGTCAAGAGCAGCCAGCCACTTCTGGACAAGTCTGAGAACTTGGACACATAGAAGATAGAGGTATGTGGCATTTTCCAAAGGTAATATGGTCCTCAAATGAGTTTTTGCTATTTTACATGCTACTACAAGGTGTGACTTTGTTAGAAGAGGGAGGTGGCTTTGAAGTTTCAATAGCCCCTGCCAATCCCTGTCTCTCTGCCTAAAACTTGTGAATAGGATGTAATTTCTCAACTGCTACTCAAGCCCCGTGCTTAGATACCTGCTGCAATGCTCCTTACTAAGAAGGTCATGGACTCACCCCATTAAACAGTAAGCAAGCACCCGTTTAAACGTTTTCTTCTATAAGTGCCTTGGTCATGTTGTCTCTTCACAGCAGTAAAAAAAGCAATAAAGATACTATACAATCCAGTCTAAATGTCTCAGTTAGAACTTTGAGCCTTATTTTGGGGTATCTCCTTGAATTTCATTGTCTATTGATATGCCCAACTTTCATCTCTGTATACTTTAGGCTTCTATCTCATTGTTTTTGTTTGCATCTGACAAAATTATCTGATTTTCCTTAATATTACTACACGATTCTATACTTCACTATCCATAATATTCATGACTTATGAAATCCAAATACTTACACATTTGGATAAAAAAGGGAGACTGAAAATTGGAGCAAAGAGATGAATGCATATATATTAGGGAGTGAGGAAATGGGTTGTAGTCTTGTAAATGTTAATACTAACCAGTTAATGCTATATATTCCAGCTGCTTACAATTGATGCTTAATTATTCTGTAGACAATTCATGAACATCATTAAATAGTTATCAGATTTTGTTAGTTGTGGTACTTGAATTCAATAGTATCTGACATATATAGAAGTCAGACTTTTCAGTTTCTTAATCGAGTACTAAAGTGGTTCATTCATAAGATTAAAATGACAAATTAAATAATTGTTTAGGACAACATTTTATTTTTGTTATTTCAGCTAATGGAGTGAATTTTTATGCATAGTTTGATGGACTTATTTTTTATACCTCATAAAACTGGGGTTATTGTTTTATAAAGGCTACACAAAAGTTTCAACACTTTTTCTGGGAAGTACATTTTTAGAATCTGTTCATGGTTTTGTTTCAAAATATTCTACGTCTTAAATGAGGGTACTTTTTTTTTTTTTTCCATTTTATTATTTTATTGAGAATAAGAAAAAAAAAAGATTCCGCCTCCTCCCAGCCTCCCATTTCCCTCCCCCTCCCCCC
>NW_026068046.1:5080248-5083710 GCF_014885135.2 Alexandromys fortis | reverse complement strand
AATTCTCAAAAGAAGAAGTTCAAATGGCCAAAAGACACCTAAGGTCATGCTCAACCTCATTAGCAATCAGGGAAATGCAAATCAAAACAACTTTGAGATATCATCTCACACCTGTCAGAATGGCTAAAATCAAAAGCACCGATGATAGCCTTTGCTGGAGAGGCTGTGGAGGAAGGGGTACCCTCATCCATTGCTGGTGGGAATGCAATCTTGTGCAACCACTTTGGAAATCAGTGTTTCGGTTTCTCAAGAAATGAGGGTACTTTTAAGAATAGTACTTACATAAATAGCTCTGAGAATCTTATTATTGTACTGCTTTATTGATTTATAATCATAAGATAAAAACACAGTTGTTATGTAGGAGAAGATATTACCAGTTTCTATTGACAACAGTATTTTTTAGTCTGAATTGCTAAAAAAAATAACAAAAGTGTAAGTCATATTTATTTAAATAATGTAAACTGAAGGTAATGCTTTTATATTTTGTGTATGATGTGTCTATAAAGCACATTATGAATCACATTGCAAACTAATATTTCAATTCTAAATAATCAGATTATAAAATTTTCTACTAAATTATGACAAGAGAATGATAGATTGCAGTTTAGATCTGAATTTTCTTAAATGATGATTGAGAGCTATTCTAATTTTGCTGGTAGACTGGGGGAGGGTGGACATGGGAAAAAGGAAGCATCAAACAGGATGTGTGGCAAGAAATGAAGGGAGAGAGAATTGGGAGAGAAGACTGGAAATGGAGGACATTTTGTGGGGTGATGTGTAAACCTGTTCAGTAGAAATTAAGAAAACTAGGGTGACCCTAGTGAGGACTTCTAGTAACAGCAGATTCAGAGCCTAAACTGGCCATCCTCTGTAACAAGGCAATGCTTCCAGAGGTAGGAATGGGACACCAACTTATCCTCAGAAACTTATTCTTTAAAAAAAAAAAAAAAAAAAAAAAAAACTTTTATTTATTTATTATGTGTACAACATTCCTTCCATGTGTGCCCAGAAGCCAGAAGGGGGAGCCAGGTGTCATTATAGATGGCTGTGACCCACCATGTGGTTGCTGGGAATTGATCTCAGGACCTCTGGAAGAGCAGTCAGTGTTCTTAACCACTGAGCCATCTCTACAGCCAGAATCTTATTCTTACAAGCTGTCCCTCCTGTAAGATGTACTGAGGCAATGTAGCCTCAGAACTTGTGAGAGTGACAAATCAATGAAAGGTCTAATTTGAGGCTTGCACCTCAAGGGAAAAAATGACTGACAATGCCTAGATAACTAGGAATTAGTGGCTGGAAAAAATAATCAATAAAATGATCCCTAACAATTTATTTATATACTCATAGATCTGTGCCTAGCCCAAATGAAATCAAAGACATTAGTGCTGGCAGCTGATGGGAGCTGATGCAGAGGCACACAGCCAAACATTAGACAGAGTGAGCACACACATTGCAGCTCTCCATTGTGTTCATCATCTTGGTGCCCAGGGAATCCAGTGGAAGAGGGAAGAGAAAAAATGTAGGAGCCACAGGGATCGATGAAACAAGGAGAAGCATGGCCCACAGACTTCAAATAAGCAGGCCCTAGGGCCTCACAAAGTCAGAGCAGCAATCATGGAGACTACAAGGGTTTGTGCTAGGTCCTCTGCATATATGCTAAGGTTGTAAGTTTGGTAATTTTGGGGGACACCCCCTAACAGTAGGAGTGGTATCTCTGACTATTTTACCTGCTCTTGAGATCCTTTTCCTTCTTCTGGACTGCATCACCCAGCCCTTACATGTGGGTTCATTCCTAGTTTTATTGTACCTTGTTATATGGTGTTCAGTTGATATCCCTGGGAGGCTAGTCATTTTCTAAAGAAAAATAGAAGAGGAGTAGATCTGGAAGAGAGGTTAGTTTGAGAGGCGATAGAAATAGAAGGAGAAGAAACTGTGGTAGAGATATATTGCAAACAAAAACAAATGTAAAAAAATCAAAAAGCTAATTCAGAATAGTTTCAGTGATTTAGGGGTAAGACCTATTTGTGCTGCCCTGTGACCCATAAGAGTTTTGAGTATTTAAAATAGGACTAGGATATTGGTTAAAATCTCTAGAAAGAAAAACCCAATATTGTAACGTAAGAATTTATTTGGTTGGTGTGATTTATTCTACTGATTATTATCTAATATAAAACTGTATGAATACAAAATTTAACACTTGAAATACTATACAATTATTAGTGGGCATAATAAAGCTGAGAAGGAAACTGCAACACATTGTGAACTACTTTAATGTCAACAAGCTACATTATTAGCTACATTATAGTGCTACATTATTTAAATATTTATTTACATAGATAATTTTGAAGTAGAATGAGCAATTTTTTGAGTTTCTTATACATATCTACAAAAATATTCAATTAAAATATCTACCAAATTAGTTGATAAATATTTTCTAGCACAATATAAATTATTTTGTAATTTTTCTCAAAACTTATCAGTTCATACATCTAATAAAGAGACTTATAAAAATGATAATGAAAATGAATACCACAACATTACTACGCCATGCCTATTGAGAGTATTCAGTTTTGAATTGAAATTACAGTTTCTTTTATTTCTATTTTTCATATATTTTTATGAATTTTATTACAGTATAACTTAATCACATTCCTTCCCATCTCTACCTCTTCAAAAATCTTCCCCATCTCTAGACATCAAACTTCATGCTCTCTCTTTTAAACCAAAACACAGGAAAAATGCCACTATAAAACAGAGGTCAATTTGTGTTGGATGACTGATTACTCCTGACCTTGAGATCTCCCTGGAATGTGTTTGATACATCCAATGTCACTTCATTGAATAAAATCGATTTCCACTGCACCAGACACTTTGATTTATGAATTGAATCCTTCCCAGTGGTGAGAGATTGTGCCTGTTCCCTTCCTTTCTGACAGAATTTTGTCTGGCTTAGACTGTACTGGTCTTGTATAATCTATCACAGATTATATTTGAGGTCATATATTCATTTGCGTTTTGTTACTGCAAAACAAATTGTGCTGGCAAAATTGGATGTCAATCTGTAGAAGAATGAAAATAGATCCATATCTATCACCATGTAGGAAACGCAAGTCCAAGTGGATTAAAGACCTCAATATCAGTCCGACCACACTGAACCTGATAGAAGAGAAAGTGGGAAGTACTCTACAACACGTGGGCACAGGAGAACACTTCCTAAGTATAACCCCAGCAGCACAGACAGTAAGGGTCTCATAAACGGGACCTCCTGAGACTGAGAAGCTTCTGTAAAGCAAAGGACACTGTCGCTAAGACAGAAAGGCAACCCACTGACTGGGAGAAAATCTTCACCAATCCCGCAACTGACAAAGGTCTGATCTCCAAAGTATATAAAGAACTCAAGAAACTAGACCGTAAAAGGCTAATCAACCCAATTATAAAATGGGGCACTGAGCTGAACAGAGA
>NW_026068046.1:5063412-5079142 GCF_014885135.2 Alexandromys fortis | reverse complement strand
GGGAAAGGGGAGGTGGCGGTGGGAAGAGACAGAAATCATAAATAAATAAATAAATAAATAAATAAATAAATAAATAAATAAAATGTCTTTCCTTAATATTATGCACAACCTGTGGTTCTTACAATCTTTAAGCCCCCTCTTCCTCATAGACCACCAATTGATGCGGGGAGGAATTTGTTAAAGACATTCCATTTAAGGATAAGTATGCCAAAAACTCTCGCTTTTACCATTATGTCTAGGTGTAGTTTTTTGTGTTTATTACCATGTAATTCAAGAAAGGCATCTTTTATGAGGACTAAGTGAGTAATGCAGCAATCTATGGGTAAAGCAATAAGTTCTTAATAGTCACTTTATTCCTATTTTCATCTAGCAGAATGATAGTCCACTAGGGTCCATGAGTTCTCTAGTCTCAGATTCTTGGCCTTATCAACAGTATCAGGTATGGATTCCATTTCATGAAATGGGCCTAACGTCCAATAAAAATGTTGTCAGTTACTTCCTTAACATTTGTGTCTTCATTGCACACAGTGTAATTGTAGGCAGGGTGCTATTATACCTCTAATAGTTGACACTTCTGTGAGACTGATGATTCTTTGTGTCCTCTAGCAACTTGTATAATATATAATATAGTCTAGCAGATTATATAATATAGTCTAGCAGAGTGAACAGTAGCCAGTAAGGGTAAAGATTCCAATTGTGTACCAGCTACATATTCCTTGTTCTATGCAATAGAAATATTTCATCTTCAGTAATAAAATCTTACTGTCACATTGGTACTGGAAACGAATAACATTAAAAATAGACTGTAAGTGTTTGGGGGTAGATGTGTCTATGGGATTTCCTTGACCAGCAACCCAGAAATAAGGAACACATTTCTCTTTCTGAGTGTTTTATTTGATACCATATGATGTGTAGATGGAGCATTGTGTTATATTATGACTTCATTTATATTTGTTATATATGTATATATTATATTGGCAAACTTCTACAATAGTGGGCTTTCATATGGTCTTTTAAAAGAACTTTATTGTTAGTTATCTTTCCCCATACTCTGTCCCATTTCCAGCCTTTCCATCTTCATCCATTTAATTATCCTGTTCCAATTTCTGGTTTATCACTTTATAACACTATACTTTATTTCCCCTTCCTTGGAAGAGCCCCTCATCTCTGATCCCTTTGTAACTTCTGATCTTCTGTGCTGATTCCATTCTCAGTTTCTTAAATTACCTAAAGTTCTTTCTGTTAAGGCATCTGGGCTCTTCCACTATCCATTCTCTTAAACATATAAAATGTTTCCTTAGATAGGTGGTGATGCACACCTTTAATCTTAGCACTCAGGAGGCAGAGGAAAGCAGATTGCTGTTTGAGGCCAGCCTGGTCTGCGGAGCTAGTTCTTGGACAGCTAAGGCTACACAGAGAAATCTTGTATCAAAAAAAAAATCAAAAAATAAATTCTCTACCTGAGGATTTGCAGCATAGCTCAAATAATCTCTATGCTTAGACTGTGCAACAAAAAGAAAGAGGCAGAGAAAGAGAGAGAGAGAGAGAGAGAGAGAGAGAGAGAGAGAGAGAGAGAGAGAAGAGGGAGGCCAAAGAGAGAGGAGTTAGATTGCCAGACACAGAGATTTTTAATATTTAATATTTTTAATGGCAGAGCAAAGTCCAGTTTATGACTCTTGACATACAATGTACTTCACATTTCTCCAATTCAGAGATGAATTCTCTTTTGTCATGAAGATTATTTATAATGAATAAGAATTTTATTTTCCTAATAATTTGAACAAATTTGTAGAAGGCATTGGAATATTGTTTAATGTAAAGATGTACTTTAGATCTGGAGACTGGTCTTGATATATATTTTAGGATGACCCTAAACTGATACTCTTCCTGTTGCACCTCCTGAGTACCATTATTACACATGTAGATCTTAAATATATTTGCTATTTATTCCATGAATTTATGTTCCATTAAAGTAGAGTGTGGTAAGTTCTGCAGTCCTAAGATGAAAATACCATGTCATCGCTGTCCATTAATTGCTATTGTGTATACTACAAATTCTAAGTTGTAATACATCACCCTACAGGCCCGTAAAATGCCACTGATGTTTCATTCAGCTCTAATAGTATAGTAGAATCTTTTAGGATCTCTTCAGTGGACTATTTTTAAATGGAAGGCTAAGTATCTTCTTCACCTACCAGCAGAATTTCTAATAAGCCACAGCTAATTATTTGAGTTAGTTAAATTAAATCAGGTGTTTTAAGGCAAAGATAGATTCTCTTAGATGAAGTGTTTTCAGGTTCCATTATGATCATAAAGCTTGCTTAGTTTTGCTCTTCTAAAATAAAGCTTGTTATTAGCCACTGAAACAATGCAAAAGTTATTCTGTAATTATCCCACCATAATAGCTTTTGATTTATATCTACTTGCCAAAACATCCTCATTCCACACATACAAAAATATTTATCTTTAGATAGCTTTGAGTTGTACTTATGTACAGTATCTAAGAAGTTGCTATCCTGCTTTTTTTGACTAGCATTTTCCTCCTATGAGTAAAGAGCTATCAAGTGTTTCATTTTGAGTAACTATAAAACCTTAGATGCTTTAACATCCTAGGAACAGAAAAAAAATGGCAACATTTACTGGATATTTACTATCCATTAAACTGAATTATCATGTTTGGCAGATTCAAATATGACATGAAAAAGACAAACATTAGCATTTTGGAGACACAAACAAAACAAGTATCGGAAGTTCTAGGTCATACTCAGTTACAAAGCAATTTCAAGGATTGTCTGGATTTCATGAGACATTGTCTAGAAAAGTAAAAAAAATAAAATAAAATAATAAAAACACCAAAATAGATTAAAGTAGCCATACAAAATTCCCTTTCTACATAAAGCATGAATTTAATGTTGCTGTTAGAGGAAATTAAATCTTGGAAAATATTTAATCTTTACATCAGATCTATAGTTTTTTTTGAAATATTTAAAAGGACATAAACTCACATAAAATGATTTGTAACTGCTTCACAGTTTCATGTTAAGACTGAAGGTACTTGACAAACAATGATCACCTAGAGGGTTTTCACAGGGTTAATACACATTTTGAAAAACAAACCAAATAGGTAAAATTGGGCAGCCTAATAAAATAATTTCTAAAGATCTTATGGTAGATTTTCATCAATAATGTTTATATATTAACTTGTGCTTATTTCTGTATGTACTTAACATAATTACAATATGGTCTTTATAATGTTAAGTACTTAAGGATGTCAGTCACCAAAAAACTATAGTATTTGGTTTGAAGTTTTTGTTTTGTTTTGTTTTGTTTTGTTTTTGTTTTTCGAGACAGGGTTTCTCTGTGGCTTTGGAGCCTGTCCTGGAACTAGCTCTTGTAGACCAGGCTGGTCTTGAACTCACAGAGATCTGCCTGCCTCTGCCTCCCAAGTGCTGGTTTGAAGTTAACTTATCATCTACAAATTATTGATCCAGTGATTAAGAGGAAATCAGAGTTGAGCTTTACTTTTGTGCTCTTTTCATCACTCTTTAATCCACTTGTATGAAAACCTTTTTCCCTTAATAGAAAACATTTGAGCATTTGATGGGCTATTTTGAAAGCATTTTGATTCTCTTTTTAAAGAAGAAATTGAATTCTTCATTGCCCTCATACCTTAAAACTAGGATGAATTAATACTGAAGATTAAATATAAGGCCATTTTGATAATTTCCTTTTATATGACATTTGTTTTTTAATAAATAAAATATGACCACTCATTAAAAAAATTAAAAGAATAGCAGTCAGTCCATTTCTCTATCTTCACCAATAAAGTACCTAAATCCATAGATTTTTAACTTTTAGATTTGTCTTTACATTTTTACCTATTTCCAAATAAAGAGATTATTCTGCATTTCTTCTAATTTGAGTTTTTCTTTCCTGATTTCTCAGATTAGAAAATATGACACCACATTGAGTTGTGCTACCCTCACTCCTCTCTTGTTTGTCAGATCATCATTTTCCATAGTTCTCCAAGAAAGATTACATGTTTTACAAAGTTATTTATTCTACATCTGAAATGTACTATGTTTTAACTAGATATACCTATATTATAGAAGAAAATGGTTTCTTTTCATTTTGAAGTTAACTTATATACTCTATTTCCTCTTCAGTATTCTTGTTAAGAAACTTTTCATTCTTTTAAAAATGTGTTTAATTTTTTATTGTGGTGAAGCTGGAACTCCTAAATTTAGCAGGATTTTTTTTTGGTTTTAAGTTTATTATTTTCTTTTCGACAATTTTATGCATGGATGTAGTGTATACTCTTCTATCTCCTCTGATTCCTACAATCTGCCCTCCAGTTGTTCAGCAGGGTTCAACAAGATCTGACTGAAGTGACCCAATGGAGTCTTCCAATTTAGACTATCTTTCTATATAATATCTGGTTGTGTATCTATGTACCCACCACCACATATGGCTAGAGGTAGCTTGTTTTATGAAAACTGAAAAACATATCAATCTATGAGTATAGCAGAATATCATTAATAATAATTAATTAACTTATTTATGCAAGTCTTTTTGCTTCTACATTAAGTCTCTGGGCTATTTATTCAGTTTCTGGCTATCCAAGCATTGTCTACTATGGACACCCTCTTGTTCTGTACCAGACTTGCCCCAGTGTTGATGTAGTAGTGGCAGGGCTGCGTCCCCGGCACCCGGCTACCCACATGGCTAGCTTATGCCCGAAATAATTACATGGAAACTGTATTTTTTTAAACACTGCCTGGCCCGTTATCTATAGCCTCTTATTGGCTAGCTCTTACATATTGTTCTAACCCATTTCTAATATTCTGTGTAGCCCACGAGGTGGCTTACCAGGGAGGATCTTAACCTGCGTCTGTCTGGAGTGGGAGAATCATGGCGACTTCCTGACTAAGCTTCTTTCTCCCAGCATTCTCTTTGTTTACTCAACCCACCTATGTTCTAACCAATATAATGGGCCAAGGCAGTCTCTTTATTATAATTAACCAATGTCCTTCCTCCATCACCCCAGTGTATCTTGCACACAGCAATAAAATGCTGGTCAAGTGTTTTGTGGCTGGGTTGGCTTCCATGTTTCTCTTCCAGTAACTTGCAGACTACATATCCACACTAAAGAAATGAAAACATATGTATGAAGCTCCATGAAGGCACCAGCTCAACTTCTCCACATTCAGCGAGCGCTGAGTGTATGTTGTTCCAGGCATTGGGCCCAGCTACGAGTTTTCAGAGAGTGACTCTTTGTAGAGGAAAATATACCCCCCCCCAGTCCTGTAGCCATTTATTCTCAAAGAAACACACAGAGGCTTATAATAATTGTAAATTGTTTCGCCTATTAGTTCAAGCTCATTATTAGCTGTCTCTTTCCACTTAAATTAATCCATAATTCTTGTCTATATTTAGTCACATAGCTTGATACCTGTTCTCAGTAAAGTCTTATCATCTTGCTTCCTCTGTATCTGTTTGGTGACTGACTCTCTGCCTTTTCTCTTCCTAGAGTTCGCCTAGTCTGATGGCCATGTATACTTTTTGCCTGACTGCTAGACAATCAGTGTTTAATTAAACTAACAGGAGTGACAAATCTTTACAGTGTGTGATTTCACATCATGTCCTCTCTTTTTCTTTTCAAAACAAGAACAACAAATCTAGTCTCCTTTGTTTTTCTTTTTCTCCTGATCATTATCCATAATAACTTGTAACCAAAAAGCTAAACAAATCAAACATCCATAACCATTTTTGGGGGGAATGTGGGTGCAGTTGTCTAGGCTACTTTCTACTGGTTGGGGGTACTAGTAATCTTATGGGGGACCAAAGAAAATTTAGGATTATGGTCAAGTCCTGACTGGAGTATTCTGTGAGGCTTGATTATCTCAACCAGCAGCCTTGAAGCTCTTTTGGATGCAGAACACAGAAGAAACTGCAACAGAGGTGCTCTGAAATGTTGGATCATATGGGCCATCTGTTTTTTCAGGCAGTCTTCCTCACTCAAACCTTATTTTTCTTATTTAATCAATAATTAATCCACAGCCTCTTATTTATGGTGGAAACAAAAGCATAACCTCTTCTCTAAAATAATTTATTATTTAACTTCAATTTTGAAGTCAAAGTATGTTCAAATGAATAAGTTGGATTAATCTAGCAGCAGTTATATTCAAACGTCTTTTACCAGCCATTGTTTTCTCAGCAGTCAAACAAAAGACAACACAATATCATACAATATCCAGACTCTTTCTATTTTTCATCTTTACGTGGCTTTTTCTTGCTTAATTTCTTTTTAAAAGGACTTTCCCTATCCCCTATCCTTTTCTTTTCTCTCTTAAGTCTACATATATTTTAAACACAAAACCATTTAGAGTTTTCTTTTTAAACTGGATCTGTCTTTACTGTACATCTTATCTTTTTCTGACCACATGAGTCTTTAAACTACTAAGTGATATGTCTAGGATTAAAGCTTCAGCTTTAGTAGCTGCCTCCATCCCCTTCATTGGATTTGAGAGTTTAGCTTCATGGCAGAGGTACTCGCAATAGCTACATTTATTGCCACAACTGTGTGGAGATTCTAGGTCCATACTACCACCAACAAGCCTGATGCTGGCTGCTTATAAACACCATTTAAGTGTTTTGTGGCAGAGCCTCCTAAAAGAGCTGAAGGTTTTTTGTGCTAATGCTGAATTAGGAAGCCTCTCTTAAAGAAGCCGAATCTCTGCTCACCACCAGCAAACAGAGCCTACCAGAGTAAAGATAGTTTCCAAGAAATCGTGCTTGACTCTGTTTTTGTCTGTCTACAATAATTTGTTTAGAGCTTTCTCAGGCTATATGTGGAAGTTCTTGCCAAACATCTGGGCACCATTTGTGGATGGAAGTTTATGTCTTGACTGGTCCGATAGCCATTCAATATGTAAGAAACACACAGAAGTTTATATTAGTTATAAACTTTTTGGACTATTAGCTCAGGATTATTATTAACTAGATCTTATAACTTAAATTATCCCGTAATTCTTGTGTATGTTTATCCAAGTTGCTTGGTACCTTTTATCTGTTTGCTTAGGCTCAGGGTGGTGACTGTGTCTCTGCCTTTCCTCTTCCCAGAATTATCTTAGGCTGATTGCCACACCTATACGTCCTGCCTAGCTAATGGCCTATCAGTGTTTTATTAAACTAAGTGACAATTCATTACAGTGTACAATAGTATTATCCCACAGCAACCCTGAGAGATTTAAGGATCACTATCACACATCTTTGACCAACGACTCAAGCAAAAGCCACACAGTCCCACCACAAGAAGCCTTGATTAGTTAGGAAAAATGCCAGTTCTGACTCCATACCCTGCATTAATAGGATTTCTTACTAGGATCATACTCAAAAACACCAGAAAGTTTCTACTGTACTGTTTCTACTCTCACCATGGCCCTGTTTCCACACTCTCACTCCATCTCATCTCACCCTAATCTGATCCCTATCACTTATTTCCCCACCTACCGGAAGTTCACCCCCAAAATTGATCCATTTTCCAGCATCTTTGTAGGCATGGTTTTGTAGATATATATTGTTTAAATTTGATTTTATCAGGGACTTTCTTATATTCTCCATCTATGGTAATTGAAAGTTTTGCTGGGTATAATAATCTCAACAGGCATTCATGGTCTCTTTGTCTGCCACCCATCTGCCCAGGTTCTCCTGGCTTTCAGTATCTGCATTGAGAAATCAGGTGTAATTCTAAGAGGTCTGTCTTACATGTTATGTAGAGTGATCAGTTAGTAGAGCACAAGACTCAATCTCAGGGTCATGTGTTTGAATCCCACTTTGGATGCCAAATATAGCATGATTAATAAAAACCCAGAGTCAGATATTGGAGTTCAACCTAAATGTCAGAAAAGAAAAACTTCCAACCACTGCTTCTTACCTCTACCTCAGTCTGAATTGGCGATCTTGCTTCCTCAGAACGAGACTCAGCCTGAGAGCTGTCTCCTCCCCTCATATTTTCTAGGACAAAAAAAAATGTAATAGCATTAACAAAAACCCCAAAGACAGATATTGACGTTTAACCTGGAGGTTGGAAAAAAAAAAGCAAGTCACTAACTCTTACTTCTATCTCAGTTCGAAATAGCAATCCTGCCATGCATACTTTTAATTCCAGCAAGAGTGGAATATAAAGTGGGATGAGACAAAAACTTGCTCTCTTTCAGTCTGAAGAGTTAATAGAGATAAGAGCTTTCTAGTAACTTGGCTGTTTTGCTTTTCTGACCTTCAGGTTGAACCTCTATATCTGTCTTTATGTTTCTATTAATCATACTACATTGTTTCTTGTTCATTTTCTCTTGCAGATCTTAATATTCTTTCTTTGCTCTGTATGTTTATTGTTTTGCTTGTTTTGTGATAAGGTACTATATTTTTTTGGTCCAATCTATTTGGATTTCTCTTAGTTTTTTCTACTTTTATAGTCATCTCTTTCTTTAGGATAGGAAAAAATGTCTTATTTTCTTATATGATTTATTGAAAATACTTTATAAGCCTTTGAGCTATGATGCTTCTTTTTCCTTTATTTCTATTATTCTTAGATGTTTCCTGGATGTTTTGCTTTGTGGTTTCTTTTTACCCTTTACTCTTTGGGGGACCTGCTGCTTATCTCCCAAATAAACACGGAAACTTATTTTTATTTATGAATTCCAGCCTTAGTTTGGTTTACGCCTAGAACGCTTTTCTTAAATTATCCCTCTTCTAGATTTTATCTTTCTCGATTTCTGTATACCTTTTCTTTCTTTTTATTCCTTTTCTGGCAGTATGACTGGGTGGCTGGCCCCTGGCATCCTTCTCTCCTCCTATTCTTGATCCTTCTTTACTTTATCTCTATTTATTTTTCCTGCCTGGCAACCCTGCCTGTCTTTTCTCCTGCCTAGCTATTGGACGTTCAGCTCTTTATTAAGCCAATCAGATATTTTAAGCATGCAAATTAACACAGCTTCATGGAGTTAAACAAATGCAACATAAAAATGTATCATATCTTTGCATTGTTAAATAAATATTCCAAAGAATAAAATAATATCACAATCTTTAATATTCCATAACAGTTTTGTGTCAGGAAAATTTTATGTTTATCATTTCCCTTCCCTCTACTCCTGAAAGTTGTCCCTCAACTGCCTTTCTCTCTGCATTTTCTCACTTTCTATCTCATATTAGAAAAGATTAGTCTTCTAAGAGATACTAACAAAGGATGACAGTATAAAATATAATAAAATGAAACAAAAGAGATCACATAGAAGTTTGTTATGGCAACCCAACAAAAAGCAAAGGCTCAACCACAGAGGCACAAAAGTCAGAGATTCACTTGTTCTCATAATCAGTATTTCCATAAATTCTAAGTTAACAGGTATAATATATATGCAAAACATCTGAACATGCCCATGTAGTCCCTTTGCTTGCTGCTTTGTGAGCTCCAATATGCCTTACTTATTTGATTCAGATTGTTTTCCATTATATGCTTCTGAATTATCCAGCATCTAGCTCCTAGTCGTTTAGACAGTGATAGCCATGGGATCTTTTTCATATTGTTGGTCTCAAATTAGACAAGTTTTTGGTTTGCTATTCCCACAAGCTTTACACGTCTATTGCCTCTGTGCATCTCCCAGGAGGAATATATTGTAGGCTTTAGTTTTGTGGGTGGGTAGATGTCCCAGTTCCACCACTAAAAGCTGCATAGTTATAGATAGGAGTCAAATTAGTCTCAATATCCTCTATCACTAGGAGGAGTCCTCTCTAGGGTTACCCTTGTAGAATCCTAGGAGTTTCTACTGCACTAAGTTTCTGCATCACTCTGGAAATATCTTCAAATCCACTGTCTTCACCTGTTCTCTCTCTCTCTCTCTCTCTCTCTCTCTCTCTCTCTCTCTCTCTCTCTCTCTCCCCCCTACTTCCTCACCAGATATTGCCTAGTCTCAGTCCCACCTGCCCAAAGTCTACCCTCAAAATTTATTCTATTCCATTTACAAGGATGTCAAACTTAGGGCCCTCCTTGTTACTTAGACTTTCTGGGTATATGGGTTGGTTCATATTTATCATTTACTCAGTAACTAATATCAACTAATAAGTGAATATATGCCATGTTTCTCTTTTGGGGTATGGGTTGCCACACTCAGGATCATTTTTTTCTAGTTCCATCCTTTTGCCTGCAGATTTCATTATGTCATTATATAACATTTGAGTAATATTATATTGTGTAAATGTACCATATTTTCATATCCATTTTTCTGTTGATAAACATTTAGGCTGTTTCCAGTTTCTGGCTATTGTGAATAAAGCTCTTGCAAACATAGCTGATCATGTGTCTTCAACAAATGGTGCTGGTTTCCTTGGATGTCTGCATGTTGAAGAATGCAAATAGGTCTATATTTATCATCCAACACAAAACTCAAGTCAATGTGGATCAACTATCTCAACATAAAAAACAAATACATGAAACCTGATAGATGAGAAGGTATGGACTAGCCTTGAACACATTGGCAAAGGAGACAACTTCTTGGACAGAACCAATAGTTCAGACATCTAAGATTAATATTTAATAAATGAGATCTCATAAAACTGAAAAGTTTCTATAAGGCAAAGGACACTGCTAACAGAACACTACAGCAGCCTATCTAATGGGAAAATATTTTCACTACCTCCACATCTGATAGAGGGCTAATATCAAAACAATTAAAGAGCTAAAGAAGCTAAATATCAGAAAAAATAATCCAACTTTTAAATATGGGGTACAGATCTAAACATAGAATTCTCACCAGAGAAAATACAAATTACTGAAAATCAAAGAAATGCTCAACATCCTTGAGCATTAGTTAAATGTAAATCAAATCTACTCTGAGCTTCCACCTTACACCTGTCTGAATGGCTAAGATCAATAATACAAGGTACAACTCATGTGGAGCAAGGGCAGCACTCCTTCACAGCTTGTGCACGTGCAAATTTGTACAGCTATTATGGATACCAATATGGCAATTACTCAAAGAATTAAGAATCAATCTACCTAAAGATGAGCTATACCACTCTTTGGAATATGCCAAAGCCTGACTTGTCCAAAAACAGAGATACTTGCTCAATTATATTTTCCTTATTGCTTCTATTTTCATTTTCAGGTTTTTTACAGTTTTATCAGTTTCCTTCAACTGTCTACATTCTTTTTTTTTTAGTTTTATTTAAGGGAGTTATTCATTTCCTCCATTTGTTTGTATTTTCCTGGCTTTATTTTAAGGTATTTATTCATTTCCTATTTAAAGAGCTCTATAGTCTTCAAATAGGTGGATTTAAAGTCCTTTTCATCTTTTTCAGCTATGGTTGGAATATTCAGGGACTACTAAGGTAGGATAGTGGGGTTTCAGTGAAGACATTTTGTCTTGTAATTGTCTTCTTATGATTCTGTCTAGGTATCTGGTTTTTGAGGTGATTATAGGTCTAAGAGTTTGTTTCTGGGATTCTTTTTAAAGGGATAGCATTTTGTTCCTTAGTTTCTGTTTCTTACCTGAATTTCCAGAGTGTGTTGAATATATTTTTGCTTGTTTTATTAGCCTGTTCATCTGGTATGTTCACAGGGAATGCCTCTGGTATTGGAGGCTGAGATGCTATTGTCAGTGGAGGGATACCAGTAAGGAGGTAATAATCTGTGGAATCCTCAGGAAATGTGGGCCGGGTGGAAGGGAGACCACAGTTGGCAATCTGTTGGAGCTCTAAAGGGGAGGATTAAGGATTGCGTATAAAGGAACAAAAAGACCGGAGAAGGTCTGAAGGCAGCCTACGTGGTTTTCTGTCATACCATGACCTGAGATTTAGCAAGGATGAATGCTTGATAGGAGGGCTTAGATACAGTGATGTGGGTGGGAGTGAGGAGGGAATGGTCTATAAGATCTGTTTTATTTATTTATTTACTTGTAAAAGAGAATAAGATATTTAATATGGAGATATTTTTAGTGACCATGGCCAAGAATGTAGTTTCAGGTTACCTTAAGTTCCCTATTCCAATGGTGAAACAGCTTCATGAAGTTTTGACAGTTTTACATAACAAAGACAGTCATAAATCAAGACAAGTTGAAAATACCTCGGAAGTTACTTTAAAGAGGTGGCTACAGCAAGATGTTGAAAGCTTTTCTTTAGACCCAAGATGCTTCCTACTGATATTGTTAGGTTTTTGTTTGGAGAAAGATAGTAGTCTTCTTAGTAAATGGTTTTTAAATTTAAAAAATCTATTAACTAAAACTATGTTAGTTCATTCACATAGGTAAACAAGGAATGACTCCGGAGAACTAAAACAAGCTGAAGATAAGTCAGATATTGGATTTACAAGATTCCACTTTTTACAGTACTACAGTTCTAATCAATCAATCACTGCAGGCACAGCTTTTTTTTTTCCCCAGATCTTCATCACAGTTTCTGTGGTACAGAATCCTACCACAAGCTAAGTAGCTGTTGACAATTGACTGCTTTTGTGAGAGAAAGAGATTAGTTTTCTTTGGGTGTGTGGCCTCTGCTGGGTTGACCAAGCCCTTTAAGAGTAAAAAAGTAATGCTGAGCATATACTTTTGTTGTATGATAGGGCATCTCTTGGGTATATTCCCAAGAGTGGTATTGTTGTATCCAGGGGTAGGTTGATCGCGAATTTCCTGAGAAACCGCCACACTGTTTTCCAAAGTGGTTGCGCAAGTTTGCATTCCCACCAGCAATGGATGAGTGTACCCCTTTCTCCAAAACCTCTCCAGCAAAGGCTATCATTGGTGTTTTTTTTTTTATTTTAGCCATTCTGACAGGTGTAAGATGGTATCTTAAAGTTGTCTTGATTTGCATTTCCCTGATCGCTAAGGAAGTTGAGCACCTGAATATTAACCTTCATCAGTCGATGAAAGGAGATAGAGACAGAGACTCACACTGGAGCACCGGACAGAAATCTCAAGGTCCAAATCAGGAGCAGAAGGAGAGAGAGCACAAGCAAGGAACTCAGGACCGCGCGAGGTGCACCCACACACTGAGACAATGGGGATGTCCTATTGGGAACTCACCAAGGCCAGATGGCCTGGGTCTGAAAAAGCCTGGGAGAAAACCGGACTCGCTGATCATAGCGGACAATGAGGACTGCTGAGAACTCAAGAACAATGGCAGTGGGTTTTTTATCCTACTGCACTAACTGGCTTTGTGGGAGCCTAGGCAGTTTGGATGCCCACCTTACTAGACCTGGAAGGAGGTGGGTGGTCCTTGGACTTCCCACAGGGCAGGGAACCCTGATTGCTCTTTGGGCTGATGAGGGAGGAGTACCTCATTGGGGGAGGGGGAGGGAAATGGGAGGCGGTGGTGGGGAAGAGACAGAAATCTTTAATTAATTAATTAATTAAAATAAATAAATAGTCAAAAAAAGTAATGCTGATTATCCCTACTACACATATATTAACTTTCTTAGAATTGTAAACCTTCTATAACGGAATTTAATACAATAATAACTTTTCTGAGAAATTATTCTCAACTAACAGTGCTCTAACAATTAAAAGAAAAAAGTTTCTGGGTAAATTCTATTACTCAAAATATAAGTTCTCAGATAATGTCTAAGTTTTAGCTATGACATTCTCTTTCCTACAACATTCAACAACTCCTACATCCAAAAATCTCCTTTGTTTCAATTCCTTCCATTTTATCATTATAAGGTGTGGCTACATACTAGAAAGACTATGAAATGATCCCTTTGTGTGTGTGTTTGTGTATGTGTGTGTGTGTGTGGTCTTTTTTTGTTTGTTTGTTTTGAGACAGGATTTCTATGTAGCTTTGGAGCCTTTCCTAAAACTAGTTTTTGTAAACCAGCCTGGCATCAAACTCATGAAGATCCACCTGTCTCTTCCTCTTGAGTGCTGAGATAAAAGGTGTGTTTACCACCACCGCCCAGCCCTATAATTTTTATATATAAATATTTCCATAACAAATTTTTATGGCTAATTGGTAATTATAATTTCTGAGTCATTTCTAAATTCTCAAAATACTATTTAATTTCTTACGATCTAATATCTCATTTGCCTTCTTCCTCAGATAGTCAGCATTTAATGTTTTCCATTAGATTTTTTGGGCCAGTATTCTTCCATCTTAATTGTTTTGCTCCTGTCTGGTTTCTCCTCTTCCATTTTCTAGAACTACATAATTTTATATAGTTTTCATAGTGTTGTAAGATATAGCAAAGTTAGTGACATGTCTTCTGTTTAATGAAAGTCACAACCACCTTGATTTTTCTTATCTTTTTAGATGCAAATGTTCTCATTTAGAATTTTTAAGAAATATTGTGAATCAAATAAAACTTTAAATTTTTGGAATTGCCTCAGTTCCATCATGTTTTAATATTTCCAATGTTTTGTGTAAACAAACAAAGCCCATCTATACTCTTAATGGAAGCACAGCTTGTTTTATGATCATAATTGCTAAGTATGCCTTCTACTTGAGAAGGCATTGCTTACTCACTCATGCCATTCTAGAAGGTATAAGGAGCCTGCGATATGAAGACTTAAATTAGTTATCTGTATAATTTATCTAATTATAGGATACTTTAAATAGAAACTGCAGAGTTGATTTATTGTTCCTTATAAGTATATGATTGCAGAGTTGGCCACTTAACATTGTATAAACAATAAAGGTGATCATTTGACTCCTATTTTCTTAGTTTTAGGAATTGGGGGATGCATTGAAGGGTTTCAGATGCACCCATTCTACAATGTTCATGTAGGTTTGGGTTAGTCTCCCTTCATGGATATCAATATCTACATATACTGAAACTCATTATATAAAATGATATATTTCCAAATATACCATGAACATCCTCCTATATTGTTTAAATAAACCTAGTTTACTTATAATACCTAATACAATGTAAAGGTGAAGACTTATTTTTATTGTTTAAGGAATAGCAGTAAGGTGTGACAAAATCTTTACAACTCAATACAGTAGTCTCTTAGGTTTAATTCTATAACACAAATAAACACTGCAGGGTAAATCATACTCAGTCAATGAATGGGATATGTACCAAGCATCTATGAAATTGTGGGAGAATATTCTTATATACCACTTCATTTGTATGGATTTAGACTATTACTTGGCATGCCACAAGTTCAAATTTTTCTGTCAGGAAAAAAAAAGTCCCATCATTTTTGTTTTGGGTTGTTGGATACCCCAAATAAAGTACGCATACTCACAGAGGGCTTAATTTACAAAGATTCACTCTGAACTCTTACTGTGGTAATATATGCCTCAGCTAGGTATAAGGAACTTAAAAATCACTACATATTACTATTATTTATTCAAAACACATCTCAGCACGAAAGATTTTAAAACAGTTACCTACAAATAATGTAACACACAAAGACATGAAGTGTCCTTCTTATGTGGAATTCTATAAAATTGTTCCTAAAATGCTTCTTTTCCACATGTCAAAACCAAGAAATTATTTGGATAAAATCCTACTAGAAATAGAAATACAACTGGACAAGAGACTGGAAAAAGTACTTTTGTACTTGGCATTCCTTGGAGAAGAGGGAACATTCCGAACATAATTTTTTTTCTCAGAAAGTATTTAACTCTTTTTTTTAAATATAATTTTTTTATTGAAAAAAAAAGATTTCCGCCTCCTCCCTGCCTCCCATTTCCCTCCCCGTCTCCCTTTTCCCCCCTCCTCCCTCTCCTTTCCCCCTCC
>NW_026068046.1:5048963-5056568 GCF_014885135.2 Alexandromys fortis | reverse complement strand
CCAGTGATCCAGGGACAGAAGGAAGGACGGGGCAGGCAGTGCAGGATCCAGGAGAGCACAGGAGCCCCTGGAGCCCAGGCTGAGGGTGCCGGGCTCTCTTACTGGGGACCTTGAGGCTCACTGCTCTGGGTGGGTAGCCTTAGAGTCGAAAGTATTTAACTCTTATGAACAGCAGAAAGATTCTATTGTTCAGTTTTTCAAAGATAAGGGAATCACAAGAACATTAATAAAACACATGCTGCTTAGTGTTGCATAAGGGAAGAGGTAATGTAGAATTATTTTTCAAAACAGAATAATGCATGCCTGAGGCCCTTCTCTTCAGTAGAACAGGAAAATAATTTTTAAAATGTGTGAGTTATAGTTCATGTGAGTTATAGTTCACAACATTAAGTAGATGTAGTAGTATAATACATATGCAGGTTTGTCATTTCTGTATTTTCACCAACATAGACACAATTTAAGTAAATGAAAAGTTAGAGTCTATCAATTATTGGGAATGTCTTAAAATTGGTATAGCAATGATTTTATTTACCAGACTTCATCTCTTCTACGTCATGCTTAATCCATATTCCAGGCACAATATGGTTCACTAAGCTGGTAATCTGCTCAAGTTCAGTAAATTCACCTTCCTAGTACTATTCTTTCCTAGAGATGGGTTTCCTAATTGGTTTCCAATATAGAGTTGTCGTTCCTGAAACACATACATCCAGGCAATACTTAATAGACTCTGTAGATTTTATTTATATGATGATTCATTCATTTATGTATGTTACAAAAATGGTTAAAGGAGAGGAGGGCATAAATTTAATGGGGATCTGAGAAGCACATGAGAAGTAAAATAAAGAAGAATGAGGAGGAAATTACATAATTATATTGTAATTTAGATGAGTAGTTTTATTTGTAAATAAACAAATAAATATTTAGGAACACCAACTATATTTCTAGAACCTATTTTTACCTGTGGAAAGAGTTGGCCTAAAATTAGTAAGTAGACAAATAGATTTTCTCTGGAAATCAACTGTAGGCCAGACAAAACGTTGGTTAGAATAAATACTGACATGTGAAGATTCAATGAACTACAAGGCAATGTTTACTATACCTCAGTTTTCATTTCTTTACATTTATTGAGATTGGACAATATGCTAGCTGTAAAAATGATGAGCAAAATATGATTCCTTAAGTAGAGTTTGAAAAAATGTTCTGGATAATTAGAGAGAACTGGATGCGAATGCCATTGTATTCATTTTTTTCTGAAAATTTCAATAAAGATCAAAAAAATTTCAACAAAAGGATCGGATGACTGTCTGTAACTGTGAATAAAGAAAGACTCATTTGGTTCTTACTGTGATGGTAACTGTAAGAAAATACTTGATCATGACTGGTTCATGTGAATTAATAAGAGGACAATGTGTAAAAGAAAAAATAAAGAAAATGCTACATAATCCAGTTATAGCCTGTACCATGTACTGGTTTCTTTTCTTGTTGCTATTATAGAACATTCTAACAAAATCAACTCAAGGGAGCAATTTGTTCTCTTCCTCACAGTTGGAAGCACAGTCCTACATGATGGGAAATTCAAGGCAACAGGAGTTTGAAGGAGCTGCTTATGAAAGATTCACAAACAGGATGTAGAGAGCAATGAATGACTGCATACTAGTACTCATATTTGATTTAATTCATTTCATATGACCCCATACCTCATGGTGATTTCCCCCAAATACTGAAGATGGTTCTTCTTAAATCAATGACATAATCAAAAAATTTCAAAGCTATCGGCGTTTTTTTGTCATTAATTTGCTTATTTATAATTTGTAATTTCTTTGATAGGTTTTTAGAAACATTTGAAGTTATTTCTGTCAGAATCTTACTATTATATCTTCTAATTGAAGTGATGGTCATTTGACTTGCAAATGATTATTTCAAAAGTAGTTTGAGAATTTACTTGTGACACTGAAGAGATGACTCACTATTTAACGACTGAATAAGCCTAGACTCCTAAAAAATATAATTAACCCTAGCTCCAGGAGCAGATAGAGATGGAATCAAGATACTTGCTGAGGTTCTTCTTGTCTTTAGCCACAAAAATGTAAGCCCCAGCTCTAGGGGGAGACTGTCTGAAAGAATAAGTGAAGAGCGATTAAGGAAGATTTTTCTGTGCTCCTCTGCTTCTGTGCTGTCTACACACTCAACCACATACACAAGAACACCCAATTATACACAATCAAGCACACATGTACATATGCATGCACACAGAAATCATCTAAGCAGAAATCAGTAATGTTATAAAATGAGGATTTTCTATATTGTTTCACATGTGCAGTCATCAACTATTCAAGGCCAAGGACTGTAAATTGAAGATTATCAAATATATCCACTCATTTTTATTTTTGAATAAAGTTTCTTTTGGAGGAACTCATCATATAGTAGGAAAGTTTTGATAAAGGTAGCATTTCTACATCAGTTTCTATTGGCAAAGGTATTTCTTTATTCAGTCTTTGCCATGCCTTTTTAAAGACCTTTATCATTTGAAATTTTGCTATCTGAGACCTTTCAGCACAATTGTTGCTGTCTATTTTCTGCTTAAAAATGTTAAAAAGTGTCTTTTTACTAACAGGAAAAAACATAAAGCTCTAATAAATGTCACTCATTACATGGCTTCAACCTGTCTTTTCTATCTTGCCCATAGGTCTTACAGGCAGAATTAATGACTTTCATATGTGATCTTTAAAAGTGAAACAAATAATTTTGAGAAAAATTGGCAACCCCCCCTTTTTTAATGCAGAAAGGGTATGTATATAACCTGTGAATGCTAGGCACTGCTCTTATCTTTCACGACGGTGTCTTAAATGTCTGAAGGCAATTATTTCACTATTATTGTAATGTCTCACATCTAAGTTTGCTTTTGGCTTTTTTTTTTAATTTACAATAGAAATATTTTAGGGACAGAGGAAATGGCTCAGGGTTTGCTGCATAAATATAAGAGCCTGAATTCAGGGACTGCAGCACTGATATAAAAGCTGGACATAACAGCACATGTCTATAACTCCAGAACTAGAAATTAACACAAGGTTAATAATAGGACCTTGCCAGCTAGTCAGTATAGTTGAACCAGAAAAACTAAAAATTCACTTATGTGTCCCTTTTTCAAATAATAATGTTAATAGAAGAAAAATACAACTAATGTTGATTTTTGTTTACATGCAGTTGTAGTGATATTTTGTTTATGTTTTAACAAATAAAGCTTGCCTGAAGATCAGAGTTCAGAGTTAAGCCACTGGAGGCCAGCGAGTGGTAGCAGGCACCTTTATTCACATGACTATGGAGACAGAGGGATCTCTGTTAGTTCAAGGTCACCCTGGGCTACACAAGATTGAGTCTTTCTTAATGAAACAGAGGTCATACAAAGATGCTCCCAGAACTTGGGATCCCATGCCTTTATCCAAGCATTAGGGAGGTAGAGAAAGGAGTGATATGCCTGTGTGAAGAGAGTAATATAAGGCTTGAGGAGACAGGAGCTCATTGCAATCTGAGGTATGGTGCAAACAGGTGCAGTCTGAGGTTTGGTGGAGACAATTACAGGCTGAGATTTTGTTGAGACAGTTGTAGTCTGAGGATGTGTCTGAAGCAGTCTGAGGACAGGATCACCTCTTCAGTCTCAGTATTGGTAGAGATAAAGGGTCTCTCTAGTGGCTGGCTACACTGCTCCTTTGATCTCTCTGCTTTCAACCCTAATAACTAACTCTGGGTTTTTATTATTAAGAACAATTAGAACTCATGATACATACACACATGCGTATGAATGGGTACCAGCATGCATATCTATAAATCCGAACACCTCTATTTATACAGTGCAGGCACATACAGACACCACATAATAAGATGAAAACTTTCTATAAGGGGGATTCTTTTCTGCTTTATAAAATTTTACTCTTCGGAGCCTGAGCCAGAGACCTCTGTGGGACCAGGCCCAAGTCACGAACCTTTGCTGGAGTGTGCATATGCCAGGGACATCTATGGAAACAGGCCTGAATCAGTGACCTCAGCTGAAACAGGCCTGAAACAGCAAACTCCACAGAAACAGGTATAAGGGAGCAGACTTTAAAGGACTAGCAAGACTGTGGCTAAAGGGAGAGAACCAGAAATCTCTGCAGGACCTGGCCACAGTCAGGGACCTCGGTGGTAGCAGGATGAAGCAAGGGACATCTGTGGGAACAGGCCTGAGCTAGCTACCTTAGCCGGAGCAGCCATGAGCCAGTGACCTCCACTGGAAAAGACCTGAGGCAACAACATCCACAGGAACAGGTACAAGGGAGTCACCACTGAGGGATCAGGCTTGGACCAGAGACCTATGCTGGGCTGGGTATGAATCAGCAACCAATTGAGGTAGAAGACTTGAGCCAGCAACATTTGCTGGAGCAGGCCCAATCCAATGATCTCTGCTGGAGCAGGCCTGACCCAGCAACGTCTGCTCAAGCTCAAGCAAGCCTGAGCCAGCAACCTCTGCCTGAGCAGGCTCAGGGCAGCAACCTCAGCAGAAACAGCTCCAAGCAAGCACTTTCCATGGGAATGGGCCTAAATGATCCCTGTATAGCAGGGCTACTCCTGGGAGTGCTGAATTACCTACAAAATCAGGGAGTGATAAGAAGGTGAACCCAAAGGAAAACATATAGTCACCCACCTGGATATGGGAAGTAGACAAGATTGCCGGGCAAAAACTGGGAACTTGGGGTGAGGTGGCATGGGGCCAAGGGAAAATGGGGTGAGAAACGTGAGCAGGGGAGATTGGGGGGAGCTTAGGGGAATGGGATGGTTGGGATAAAGGAAGGGTGGACACGGGAGCAGAGAAATATATATCCTAATTAAGTGAGCCATCTTAGGGTTGGCAAGAGACTTGAATCTAGAGGGGCTCGCAGGTGTCCAGGGAGATGTCCCCAGCTAGTACCTTGAGCAACTGAGGAGAGGGAATCTGAAATGACCCTATCCTATAGCCATACTGATGAATATCTTACATATCTTAGAATCTTCATCTGGCGATGGATCGAGATAGAGACCCAAATTGGAGCACCAGACTAAGCTCTTAAGACCCAAATGAGGAGCAGAAGGAGGGAGAACATGAGCAAGGAAGTCAGGTCCACGAGGGGGGCACCCACCCACTGTGACAGTGGAATTGATCTATTGGGAGCTCATCAAGGCCAGCGGGACTGGGACTGAATAAGCATGGGATGAAACTGGACTCCCTGAACGTGGCAGACAATGAAGGCTGATGAGAAGCCAAGGACAATGGCACTAGGTTTCAATCCTAATACATGAACTGGCTGTGTGGGAGACTAGCCTGCTTGGATGCTCACCTTCCTGGTCGTGGATAGAAGTGGGAGGACCTTGGACTTCCTGCAGGGAAGGGAATCTGGACTGCTCATCATTCTGGGGGGGGGGGGGGAGGGGGGGGGGGGGGGGGGGGGGGGGGGGGGGGGGGGGGGGGGGGGGGGGGGGGGGGGGGGGGGGGGGGGGGGGGGGGGGGGGGGGGGGGGGGGGGGGGGGGGGGAGGGAAATGGGAAACGGGGAGGAGGCGGTAATTTTTCAAATAAATAAATAAATAAAAATCAGGGAGTGACTGGAACTGTGGTGCTGACTGTACCATGAGGAGCAACCATCTGAGCTTTGAATTCACTGGCACTTGGAAGATTGATCACCAGAGTCTCAGATAGCCCCAACTACAATAATCAGAGAAAAAGCTGGGTAGACAAGATAAGAACACACAACACTACAAAGAGCAACACAATACCAGTAAAAACTAGTGCCCATACAACAGCAAGACTTGAACAATCAAATATAGATGAAGCGGAAGAAAGTGAGCTAAAAAATAACTTTAGGAGAATGTTTGAGGCCCTAAAAGAGAAAAGGAAAAATCCCCTCAAAGAAATGAAGGGAAAGACAAATTTAAAAAATGGAAGACATCAAAAAATCCCTTAAAGAAACCAAGAAAAAGCAATCAAACATATGAAAGAAACTATTCAAAACTTTAATACTGAAATAGAGAAATTAAAGAAAACACAACCTGAGGGAATTATAGAAACAGAAATCATGAAAAAATGATCAGGAACCACAAATCCAAGCATAAACAGGAGAATACAAGAGATGGGAGAGAGAATCTCAAGTGCTGAAGGTACAATAGAGGAAATAGACTCATTGGTCAAAGAAAACATTAAATCTAACAAAATCTTAAAATATCCAGGAAATATGGGACACCATGAAAAGACCAACATCCCTTCATGATAAAGGTTTCAGAGAGCAGGTGTACAAAGAACATACCTACACATAATGCAGCAAGGCAAATGCCAACATCAAACTATGTGGAGAGAAACTCGTGATGATCCCACTGCAATCAGAAAGAAGACAAAGTTGCCCAGCCATGAAATAGCCACTCAGAATAACATATTATTTTGCAATACCATTTGGCCAATAGCTTAAACGTATTTCTGGCTGAACTCATATCCTAAACTAACCCATCTCTATTATTCTGTATCTTGCCACGTGGCTGTGGCTTACCAGCTAAAGTTCCCAGCATCTGTCTCAAGCACTGGGTGCATGGCTTCTAACTCTGCCTTCCTCTGCCCATACTATAGGCCAAGCCAGTTTTCTTTATTCATTAATCAATAAAATCAATACATAAACAGAAGGACCTCCCACAATATTTCCCCTTTTCCGTTTTAACGTAAAGGAAGGCTTTAATTTTAACATAGTAAAATTACATATAACAAACAGGTATCAGACATGAATTACAGTTAAATATTTATATCTATTTTATCTTTTGTCATAATTAAGGAAAACTATAACTATAACCATTTATTCTTCAACTCCATCAAAGACTCCAGAAGGATATAATCTTAGGTAAGCAACTTTCAAAACTCTAGAACTGACAGAGACATCTTGCTGCCCAGACAGTCACCCAAAGGTATTCTGCATGGTTGGGCATCCATCTTTGACCTACAGGCCCATAGTGTCTAGCACTTTTCCATGAAGCAGGAAATTTAAAAGACAGTTCCACCTATATTGGCAGTTTGTCCGTCATTTTCTTCTGTGTCTTGCAGAAGGTCTGCCAGACTCTTTCATAAAGCATCAACCCCAAAGGATCATATCACCTTTAGGCAAGTTCAGCAGTCATTTCTCTATGAGTTCTGCATGTCCAGTTCAGCAGTCCAGGCAGAAGCAGTTCTTGCCCAAATGGCTAGCAAACCCCAGAAGGAGTCTCTTTGATGCCCATCTTCCTATTGAAGTAATTGATGTTTTCAGGAGCAGATGTGTCTCATTGTCATGAAAACTCCTAAGTTATTAAAACATTTTAAATACCATATTCTGAAGGTCTCTGAAAGAGTTTAAGAATACTAATCCATCTGAAATACATCTCTGTACATCTAGAAAATCTAACATGACTACAATCTTGACTATTATAGATGACTCTCTATTAAGCTTTATTTCTTAATTATACATTACATTTTTAAATGAGCTGTACAAACACAATATTTAACCAAGTGCAGAAATAGACATATAACAAAATAGACCTCCAATTTATATCAATAAACCAAGATCTACACCAATGCAAATTAT
>NW_026068046.1:5044214-5048799 GCF_014885135.2 Alexandromys fortis | reverse complement strand
TTTTTGAGGGGTCTTCAAGGCAACCTTTCAGGGGAGTTGTTCCATCAAACCACACCAGTCTGGAAGCAATCAACAGGTTCTCATCCTCTTTGAAAACAAAAGAAGAACACATTTTCCAAAGCAAAATATCCTTAGACCCAAATTTGGAAGTCATGATTCCTTTATGATATACATACTGTGATGGAGGAAGGTCATTGGTTAATTATAATAAACCAACTGCTTGGCCTCATAGCTTAGAACATAGATGGGCGGAGTAAACAGAATAGAATTCTGGACGGAAGAGGAAGTGAGGTCAGACTCTGCTCTGCTTCCAGAGAGACCCGACAGCCCTGCTCTCTGGAGCAGAGATGCCATGCTCAGCTCTCCCAGGCAACTCCAACCCAGAATGGACATAGGCTAGAATCTTCCCGGTAAGCGCACCTTGGGGTGCTTACACACATCATTAGAAATGGGCTAGTCCAGGTGCGAGAATTAGCCTGTAAGTACTAGAGTTCATGGGCCAAGCAGTGTTTAAATGAACACTGTTTGTGTGTTGTAATTTCGGGCATGAGTTAGTCAAGCGGCCGGGGTGTTGGGGACGCAGCCCTGCTGCTCTTAATATAACAATACTGCTTTAACTTAGCAGTTGATACAATGAAATATTTCTCTGTACTTTTCTCCTTCACAGTCAAAAAATTCAAAGAAATCATAATAGTTATAATAATACAGACTTTCTGTGAATTTTGCATCTTTACATGCCTTGTTTTGCTTTACTCCTTTTAAGCTATGACTGTCTGTACTTTGTCTTTTAAAGACATGTGCTCAGTTATGGTCATAGTGGCATTGCTTGACATTGACAGAACCTGGAAACAACCTGAATACCTACCTCTCGACTGAAGAATGGATAAGGAAATGTGGTACATTTGCACAATCGAGTACTACGCAGCAGAAAAAATTAATGACATCTTGAAATTTGCAAACAAATGGATGGATCTAGAAAACATCATTTTGAATGTGGTAAACCAGACCAGAAATACAAATATCACATGTAGTCACTCATTAGTGGCTTTTCTACATAAAGCAAAGAAAACCAGCTTACAATTCACAATCCCAGAGAACCTAGACAACAATGAGGTCCCTAAGAGAGACATACATGGATATAATCTACATGGGAAGTAGAAAAAGGCAAGATCTCCTGAGTAAACTGGGACCATGGGGACCATGGGAGAGGGTTGATGGGAAGGGAAGAGGAAGGCAGGGGAGCAGAGAAAAATATAGAGCTTAATAAAAATCAATAAAAATACTGTTTCTAGCATGTTTATCACACTACATTTATTGTTATTTTTCCTCTGAGATAATGAAAACTTACTAAGAGTTTGTTGTACTCATCTTCATATGCATGATGCTAGTTACAACAGAAAAGAATATCTACTAAAGTAACTGAATAAGAAGCTGAATGGAGAGCCTGGGTATTGGGTCAGTGGAAGGTTTCCTTATCTATCACAGGTGAAATTGTGAGGTATACCATATCCTCTAAAATATATTATCAAAAAAGTAGAGACTGATATACTTATATTTTATTAAGATATACAATTTCTTAAAATGAGATAGAAATCTACTCATTAATTGAATGTATAAATGGTAGATATTAAGGTCAAGTTCATTAAAAATCAGCACTTAAGTACTTTTTCAGATATTGCCTGGGGCCACTCATCTATGCTTTGAGGATCAATTAGCAGAAAAATTTAAAGTAAAACACACTTCGTTTACATTCACAGGTGACTTATCTGATGAAGACCACAAAATGATATTAATTATGCACAGGAGCAGTGAAGTATATTTCATCTTATGCTCTATCAAAAGCAAGTCACTGTGAAATGAAGAGAGTGATTTAATACCACACAATGCATAAAAGATCCTCTCCACCTTAAAGGTCTTCAGGACAGAGTCGTAATTTGATTTCTGTTTTGCTGTGTTATTTCCACTTAATGGTCTTTAGTTCTTTCTCCTTATTATAAATGTAATTTTTAAGGGTCAAATTAATTTAATTTCACTCTGGTTTGGGGATGCTTAAATGCAAGGTTGCGTAAACCACTAGCATAATACATGTGCGTTGCAAAAATTTCTGCCATGGCATCCTAAGTCACCAAAACAACTTCATTAAACAGGGTACATGGAGGAACTCACAGCTATACTATAATTGAAAATTGTGGATATTTGAGCCAATATCAACATAAAAATAATCCTGTGCTTTCTTGTATTCTTTGCTCCATTACTAGAATGTTTCTCTCACCCTTTCTTATTTCACAATATCATACCTTCTCAAGGCACACTCAAATTTTCTTTCTTGAGGGATGTTTTTCCTTGTTGACTTCTGCAAATTATAGTCATTTAAACAGTTTGAGTGAAGTAAATCATCTCTTTAGTAGGTTCTATTAGGCTGTTTTACACTTTGATCACCATAGCTCAGCAAATGAATTGTGACTTCTTGGAAAGAAGTGAACATGTGCTTCATTGTTTTTGATCCATTTTCAAAATATTACATTATATTTGTTCTTAACTTGGTTATCTTTATATATGTGTACTGTATTTAAATTATTTTGCTGCCTCTCTCTCCTCTCTGAAGCAGTTCAGTTCAATGTGCTGCCTCCCGAATTTATGACACTTTCTGTAATTATTATTGATCCTTGTACTATAATATTTAAAAAATACTTTTAATTATTACTTATCTTGACCAACAAAGAAAGTTTAATGGAAACAAAGCTATTCACAGAGAAAAAGTGTCTAGGGGACTCTAAGATCATAATGTACCTCCCTAATATTCATGTTAACTGTGAAGTTTATTGTTAAATACCTAAATGACCTGAGGGTTATTCTTCTATGTATTGTAGCTCAATTCTACTATTTCTTTTGATTACCTCTGGGCATTTACATTTTCTTACACTTTTATGTCTTTTCTGTGTTATGTGAACAATAAAATAATAAAAATATTTATTCTGTAGGCTGTCTTCTTGCATGGATAGTGCTGTTCATGAACATCCAAAAGTCGTTTAGTTTCATGTGGTCCTTTTTATTAATCTTGGTCTTACTGCTTGTAATGAAATAGTCTTGAGTCTTGTATAGAAGGCTTTTCCCTATGGCAATGAGTTCAAACATACTCCTTATTTCATCCTCCATCAGACTCATAGTGTCAAGCTTTACATTACAAGTCTTGATCCATTTGAAGACATGTTTTGTTCAGGGTAAGACATAGTGGTTATCTTTCTTAGAGGTACCATTGTGATGATGAAACACGAAAACCAAAAGTAGCATGAGAAAGTTTATTTGGCTTACATATGCTTGGGTCACAGTCTACTGAGGGAAGCCAACGTAGGAACACAAACATGACAGAAACCTGGAGGCAGGATCTGATGCAGAAGTCATGGAAGAGTGATGCTTACTGGTTGCTTTTTATGGCTTGCTCAGCCTAATTTCTTATAGAATCCAGATATACCAGTCAAAGTCTGGTACCACGCACAATGCTTTCTTTTATTTTTTTTAATTTTTTATTGAGAAAAAGAAAAAAAAAGTTTCCGCCTCCTCCCAGCCTCCCATTTCCCTCCCCATCATCCCCCTTCTCCCCCTCCCCCTACACCTCTCCCCCTCCCTCTCCAGTCCAAAGAACAGTCAGAGTTCTCTGCCCTGTGGAAAGTCCAAGGTCCTCCCCGGTACATCCATCTAGGAAGGTGAACATCCAAATTGGCTAGGCTCCCACAAAGCCAGAACATGAAGTAGGATCAACACCCCATGCCATTGTCCTTGGCTTCTCATCAGCCCTCATTGTTCATCATGTTCAGAGAGTCCGGTTTTATCCCATGCTTTTTCAGTCACAGTCAAGCTGGCCTTGGTGAGCTCACAATAGATCAGCCCCACTGTCACCGTGGGTGGATGCACCCCTCGTGGTCCTGACATCCTTGCTCATGTTCTCCCTCCATCTGCTCCTCATTGGGACCTTGGGAGCTCAGCCCGGTGCTCCAGTGTGGGTCTCTGTCTCTATCTCCATCCATCACCAGATGAAGGTTCTATGGTGATATGCAAGATATTCATCAGTATTGCTATAGGATAGGGTCATTTCAGGTTCCCCATCCTCAGCTGCCCAAGGAACTAACAGGGGATATCGCCTTGGGCTCCTGGGAGCCATTCTAGGTTCAAGTCTCTTGCCAACCCTAAGGTGGCTCCCTTAACTAAGATTTGTGCTTCCCTGCTCCCCTATCCAAACTTCCTTTATCCGAATCATCCTGTTTCCCCAAGTTCCCCCCATCCTCCCCTTCTCACTTTTCTCTCCCCATCTCCCAGTACCCCCATCCCACACCACCCCCAAGATCCCAATTTTTTTCCCCCGGCAATTTTGTCTACTTCCCATAGCCAGGAGGATAACTATATGTTTTTCTTTGGGTTCACCTTCATATTTAGCTTCTTTAGCATCACCAGTTATAGACTTTGTGACCTTTATTTATGGCTAGAAACCATTTATGAGTGAGTAAATCCCATGTTCATCTTTTTGGGTCTAGGTTACCTCACTCAGGATAGTAGTTTCTATTTCCATCCATTTGCATGCAAAATTCGA
>NW_026068046.1:4971800-5041279 GCF_014885135.2 Alexandromys fortis | reverse complement strand
TTGTTCATCATGTTCAGAGAGTCCGGTTTTATCCCATGCTTTTTCAGTCACAGTCAAGCTGGCCTTGGTGAGCTCACAATAGATCAGCCCCACTGTCACCGTGGGTGGATGCACCCCTCGTGGTCCTGACATCCTTGCTCATGTTCTCCCTCCATCTGCTCCTCATTGGGACCTTGGGAGCTCAGCCCGGTGCTCCAGTGTGGGTCTCTGTCTCTATCTCCATCCATCACCAGATGAAGGTTCTATGGTGATATGCAAGATATTCATCAGTATTGCTATAGGATAGGGTCATTTCAGGTTCCCCATCCTCAGCTGCCCAAGGAACTAACAGGGGATATCGCCTTGGGCTCCTGGGAGCCATTCTAGGTTCAAGTCTCTTGCCAACCCTAAGGTGGCTCCCTTAACTAAGATTTGTGCTTCCCTGCTCCCCTATCCAAACTTCCTTTATCCGAATCATCCTGTTTCCCCAAGTTCCCCCCATCCTCCCCTTCTCACTTTTCTCTCCCCATCTCCCAGTACCCCCATCCCACACCACCCCCAAGATCCCAATTTTTTTCCCCCGGCAATTTTGTCTACTTCCCATAGCCAGGAGGATAACTATATGTTTTTCTTTGGGTTCACCTTCATATTTAGCTTCTTTAGCATCACCAGTTATAGACTTTGTGACCTTTATTTATGGCTAGAAACCATTTATGAGTGAGTAAATCCCATGTTCATCTTTTTGGGTCTAGGTTACCTCACTCAGGATAGTAGTTTCTATTTCCATCCATTTGCATGCAAAATTCGAGAAGTCATTGTTTTTTACTGCAGCGTATTACTCTAATGTGTATATATTCCACACTTTCTTCATCCATTCTTCCATTGAAGGACATCTAGGTTGTTTCCAGGTTCTGGCTATTACAAATAATGCTGCTATGAACATAGTTGAACAAATGCCCCTGTCATATGATCGGGCCTCTCTTGGGTATATTCCCAAGAGTGGCATTGCTGGGTCCAGGGGTAGGTTGATCCCGAATTTCCTGAGAAACCGCCACACTGCTTTCCAAAGTGGTTGCACAAGTTTGCATTCCCACCAGCAATGGATGAGGGTACCCCTTTCTCCACAACCTCTCCAGCAAAGGATATCATTGGTGTTTTTGATTTTAGCCATTCTGACAGGTGTAAGATGATATCTCAAAGTTGTTTTGATTTGCATTTCCCTGATCGCTAAGGAGGTTGAGCATATCCTTAAGTGTCTTTTAGCCATTTGAATTTCATCTGTTGAGAATTCTCTGTTCAGGTCAGTGCCCCATTTTTTAATTGGGTTAATTAGCATTTTAACGTCTAGTTTCTTGAGTTCTTTATATATTTTGGAGATCAGACCTTTGTCTGTTGCGGGGGTGGTGAAGATCTTCTCCCAGTCAGTGGGTTGCCTTTTTGTCTTAGTGACAGTGTCCTTTGCTTTGCAGAAGCTTCTCAGTTTCAGTAGGTCCCATTTATTCAATGTTGCCCTTAATGTCTGTGCTGCTGGGGTTATACATAGGAAGCGATCGCCTGTGCCCATCTGTTGTAGGGTACTTCCCACTTTCTCTTCTATCAGGTTCAGTGTGTTCAGACTGATATTGAGGTCTTTGATCCATTTGGACTTGAGTTTTGTGCATGGTGATAGATATGGGTCTATTTTCATTCTTCTACAGGTTGACATCCAGTTGTGCCAGCACCATTTGTTGAAGATGCTTTCTTTCTTCCATTGTATACTTTTAGCTCCTTTATCGAAAATGAGGTGTTCATAGGTTTGTGGGTTAAAATCTGGATCTTCTATACGATTCCATTGGTCAACTTCTCTGTTTTTATGCCAATACCAAGCTGTTTTCAATACTGAAGCTCTGTAATAGAGTTTGAAGTCAGGGATGGTAATGCCTCCCGAAGTTCCTTTATTGTATAAGATTGTTTTGGCAATCCTGGGTTTTTTGTTTTTCCATATAAAGTTGATTATTGTCCTCTCAAGATCTGTGAAGAATTTTGATGGGACCTTGATGGGGATTGCATTGAATCTATAAATTGCCTTTGGTAGAATTGCCATTTTTACTATGTTGATCCTCCCAATCCAAGAGCAAGGAAGATCCTTCCATTTTCTGGTATCCTCTTCAATTTCTTTCTTCAATGCCTTAAAGTTCTTGTCAAATAGATCTTTCACTTCCTTGGTTAGAGTTACTCCAAGATATTTTATGCTGTTTGTGGCTATCGTGAAAGGTGATGTTTCTCTGATTTCCCTCTCTGCTTCCATATCCTTTGTGTATAGGAGGGCGACTGATTTTTTGGAGTTGATCTTGTATCCTGCCACATTACTAAAGGTGTTTATCAGCTGTAGGAGTTCTTTGGTGGAGTTTTTGGGGTCGCTTATGTACACTATCATATCATCTGCAAATAATGAAAGTTTAACTTCTTTCTTTCCATCGAATCCCCTTGATCCCTTTATGTTGTCTTATTGCTATTGCTATAACTTCAAGCACTATATTGAAGAGGTATGGAGAGAGTGGACAGCCTTGTCGTGTTCCTGACTTTAGTGGGATGGCTTTTAGTTTCTCTCCGTTTAATTTGATGTTAGCTGTCGGCTTGCTGTAAATAAATTTTATTATATTTAGGTATGACCCTTGTATCCCTAATCTCTCCAAGACTTTTATCATAAAGGGATGTTGAATTTTGTCAAATGCTTTTTCAGCATCTAATGAAATGATCATATGTTTTTTTTTCTTTCAGTTTATTTATATGATAGATTTCATTGATAGATTTTCGTATTTTGAACCAGCCCTGCATCTCTGGGATGTAGCCTACTTGATCATAATGGATAATTTTTCTAATGTGTTCTTGGATTCGGTTTGCCAGTATTTTGGTGAGGTTGTAGCTAAGCAAGGTTACATAGACTCTTAAACATTCCAAACTACTGAAATTTCTCTTTGTTACCTTCACATTACAGAACATAACAGTAAGCTTATTGAAAAATACACAAATTTGATACTTATCTAGAATCTACATTGGTGTTGCCTAGCTTTCACAGTGCAAGAAGACGCTATGCATGCCTCAGGAGAATACAAATATTCATCATTCTTAGTGACATATCGACAAACTCAAACATGCTTTCTAGATAAAATAGTGGTATTAATATTTGGAAAATGCATTTTTATTGAATTTAAATTTCAATCACAAAATAAATACATACAGGATAGTGTGGGAAGTCCTTCTGTTTATGTGTTGCTTTTATTCGTTAATGAATAAATCTGTTTTATCCAGTGGCTTAGTAGAATAGGGCAAGGCAGAAGTTCCAAGCAGAGAGAGGAGAAGAGAGTAGGCAGTAGGGGTAAGCTATGGAGTTGCCAGCTGGAGTTTTGCTGGTAGGCAACAACCTCATGGTGAGGCACAGATTAATAGAAATGTGTTAATTTAGGATGTAAGAGCTAGCCAGTAAGAAACTAGAGGTAACAGGCCAAGCAGTAATTTAACTAACACAAATTCTGTGTGATTATTTCAGGGCTGAGCAACCAGGGACAAACTAGTAGCCTGGGCCAACAACAGGACATCGGCAGTGGGGTTATAACCTGTGGCTAGGCAAGTATAGGTTCTAAAGCAGAACTTACCACTATTATTCTGCTAAATGAACATAGTATTAAAATGACTCTTAATTACTTACAATTGTAGCAACATATTACAAATCTCAGCAGAGAAAATTATCTTGGCAGTAGATAAGGCTTAACACAGAGATCCGAAATTTATCAAGGTACAGAGAATAATAGATTGCAGAATTCTCAAGCCTAATGGGAAAATTATACAACTGATATAGTGGGTGAATACAATAAACATTGTTTTGTGGATAAAACATGTCATTTTCACATATGAGTCTAAAGCAATTGTGACTGCATGAACAAAATCTGTGAAAGCTCAAGCCAGACAAAAATCCCAACATGGAAGGGGTTGTAGGTACAAGGTTTCAACTACAATAAAGAGGACAATGGCAACTGATAGCTCCTGGGAGAGGAAGAGTCAGTTGTCTTCAAGCGTCTGTCCTCTGTTAGATCATCCACATTCTTGTAGATAGCCACACACCCAAAAGGATATTGGCAGCATAAATTAGTCATGAATACACAGAGTTGTGTGGATAAAGAATGGTGTGCGGATCTGGAAAAGATTGAAAATTATCAAAATACATTGCATTTAATTCTCTAATAGTTTATAAGAGTTTTCAAAATCCACTGTATTGACAATTAATTTGCTGTTTATCCCAAAGAGTGTGCTAACATGTAGTTAATGCGGTATCAATTTTCTCATGTATATAATCATGGGATTAGGGTCTAAATCTGTATTTGTCTGACTTAAGAAATTACTAGAGTCAGGCTACCTATGATATATGTATGGGACACATTTCCAACTGCTTAACCATAATTAAATGTATATGTTTTTCTCCAGCAAATTACTACTGCCTCAAATTAGCATGTAGAATATTTAGTATAATGTTTATATTCAGAATAAGGGGAAATCAGGTTAGATACAATTCACTTATTATACCCTAGACAGTTTTCTCTTCTAGGATTTTCCTTTTGCTATTGATGAAGGAAAAAATGAGGCTGATAAATAACACATAATGTATAATAAGTGAGTTGTATCTAACCTGTATAGTTTCTAATACAAGAGTTAGGAGACATATAGAAAGTGACCTGGGAAGGCTTGACTAACTGACTAATTGACTAATTGTGGCAGGCCAGACTCACACATTGGTCCTTCCATTACACCCTAATTACTCAATAAAAACTTATATTCCTATTTTATTCACTTATTTTCAGACCTTCACCATGGCTTTGCTACCTTGGTTTTTCTTTGGCTTTGCTGATTTTCTGATGCTACAGCACAGGCTAAAAGCTAAGTAAACTGCTACCTCAGCATGTCACTACAAAATAGTGAAATATATTGACTCTATGTCAAACATCAAACTGATCTTTTAAATTGCTTTGATGATTTATAAGGCTTTGTTTACTGTAGGCTTATGTTTGTTATATAATGACTAACTCTTGATATTTAGAGTGGATTGTACACATTTTTGGAACAGAGTAAGACACTTTATCACTTGCCAAAAAAAAAAATTGACACCACCTTTGATTTTGGCACTGATAAAAGAACAAACACTTTTAACTTGCCAGTAGATAAGTACCATACACAGCTAATAAACAGATTGGAGTAGGAATAGCATGGGAAAAAATAAATTGATTGGTAAGTATATTCTATATTATCATTGATTTTATACCATAGGACAATTGGGATAGGTGATTAGGATGACTATTTGAAAATGCAATCCTTCATAAAAGGAGTATATTATAGAGTTAATGCTGTTTATAAAATGTTAGGGATATTTATGTAAAGTCCACTAATCTTTATTTAAATAAATTCTAATTTTCACTGATGAATTTACTCTTATGATGTGGGAAGGTCATTTGTCAATCTGTTGTTTTATTGGTTGATTAATAAAGAAAACTGCTTGGCCTGATAGGTCAGAAAATTAGGTGGGTGGAGTAAACAGAACAGAATGCTGGGAAGAAGGAAAGTGAGACAGACGCCATTTTGCTCCTCTCCAGGACAGATGAGATGAAGCTCCAGCCCAAGATGGACATACACTAGAATCTTCCTGGTAAGACACCACCTCATGGTGCTACACAGTTTATTAGATATGGGCTAAGCAATATATGAGAGTTAGCCAAGAAGAGGATAGATATAATGGGCCAGGTAGTTTTTATATGAATACAGTTTGTGTGTTGTTATTTCTGGTGTAAAGCTAGCTGTGCAAGAACCGGGCGGGATAAAAAGCAGGCCTGCCCACAGCTCCTTCTACACTCTTACATTAGTTTCTTTGCTAAGGCTTATAGCTGTTAATGAAGTCTGCAAATGTGTCCTCTTGTATTATCATCATACACAGTCTTCATTCTACTTGTGATATAAGATCCTTTGCTCTGACTATTCAGTGCATTCCTGCTTTTTAGTTCTTAGCCCAATAAAATAGCTTAAGCTTAACCCATTTAACTTTTCTTTTCAGCATACAAAATAGTAACAGCATTGTGATTTTATGTGTAATTTGTTTCATCTAATCCAATTCTTAGATATATGAAAAAATAATGTATGCTTTGTAAAAAAACTGTTTCCTTTATCTTCCTATACACAAGTGTGTGGTCACATATATATAGAGACAAAGAGATTTTTCTTTTGACCCAAGAGGCAAGTTTAAATAATTTCTATAAGCAGGGTAGAGTTTCTCAACTTCTTTTAAAAGTGTAGTTTAAGAAAAATTTCATATCCTGTGACTACATTGGACTGTATATTGTGAGAAATGTCAAATGAGTACTCAATATTGTATCTGATGACTCAGTACCTCCAGAAGCATGTCTCCTTTTGCTGGGGGAGAGAGATGAATATTTATAAATGAAAAATATAGAGAAGACAGACATCTATATATAGATGATAGATAAATGCATATTTATACACATACATGCTGTGGAAGAGTGGTCTGTACCTTGGCACTTGTACTTTTAAATAAACACTGGTTGGCCAGTAGCCAGGCAGGAAGTATAGGTGGGGTGACCAGGCAGGAAGTAGGGGCAGGGCAATGAGAATTCTGGGAAGAGGGAAATTTCAGTATGCAGTCATCACCCAAACACAAAGGAAGCCAGACACCAAGCAAGCAAGATGTGACTGCCTCGCCGAAAAAGGTATCAAACCATGTGGCTCGCACAGGCAAGTATTATGGGCTAACATATGTTATGAGAGTTAATAAGAAGCCTGAGCTAATAGGCCAGTCACTTTTATAATTAAACCTCAGTGTATTTCTCCTAGACTAAATGAACGCAGGACCAGGTGAGACAGAAACCTCAGTCAACACATATATAAAGATAAAAGTGTCTTAGTTTATGTGATTCTGGAAGGTAAAGTTAAGGGATCCTGGGTATGTACTCCAGTCTAATTTGAAAACCCTAGAATCAAGAAAATGGATAATACAGTTTTTATTCTGAGACTGAAAGCCTGAAAATCTGGCAGCTGCTCGTATAACACTTTGCCCCCAAGGTCAGAAAAGTTTGAGTTTTGATGGCCATGGATAAAAACAGCTTCATAGCTAAGGAAAAGAGAGAGATAATTCATCTTATCTCTGAACTTTTGTTCTCTCCCAGACCCTGAGTACTTGGGTGATTCCAACACATACTGAGAAAATACAGACCACTTAGAGACACTCACATTCACAGAGATACTCTATGATCTATCTAGTCATTCATTAATGTAGTCAAGTTGACACCTAATATTTACCACTAAACACTTTTACTTTTAAGTAACATTTTGTCAGTATTTGGGTCTGTGAATTAAAGGAGCAGTATTATAGACAAATGATGAAATATTTTTCAGCAATCCTACCAATAAGATGGCATCAGATCTGAAATAAATGCTCATATTGAAATGTAATAATCAGAAACCATATTTTCTCATATACTTGTCAATAGTATGAATGAGTTTTAAACTACTGAGTTTAAGCTCTCTTTTCTCACTTTGTTTGGAGGACAGAGATTGATTTAGTCATATAGGATACTGAAGCCTATCACATAATCTAGGTCTCGTAATAAGAAACCCCTCTCTCTTTAGAATGTACATGATGGTCCTGTAGACAACGTGTTAATTGAAAAGTTCAGAGAAGTAAACAACACCACTAGTTTAGTCTCAGTAATTAGCTCTATTATCTCTAACAATATCTTTAATGTTTATCCATTTTATTATATTCATTTGTCAAATTCTCTTCTCAGCCATGCTTACCTTTTCTATGGAGAGGAACAAATGAAATGGCAAATATGAAACATTCTGAAAAGTTAGAATTATTATTCAGAAACAAACATGATACAAGTCTTTTTCCATGATCAGAGAACTATTTCACTATGTTGCAGAGAGTGTTCATTTCAAACCAATAGAGAGTGAGATTCATTCGCTGAACACTCAGTTTAACTTGCATAACCATCCTTATATCCATCAGTTGAGCTACTTCCAGCACTGAAAGAACACTATAAATCTCTAAGTTCCCTTTTAGCTCCACCTGCTGAATCAGTCTTTGTGCAAGCATCCCCTCTAGTGTGTAATATTTTGAAGAAACTTTAAAGAAAATTTTGTGTCCAGAGATTGCTGATTCAGGAAAATGAACGAGGTGACAGAGATGCATTTGCAGTATTTCATTTATAGGAAAGTCATCTGGCCTAAGCTACACGAATGAGAAGGCACCTGTTTAGCCAAAGAAAGCATGTTGCTTTCAAATCACATATATGCTTCTGATTTGGAAATATGACATGCAGAGTAAATATATATAGCCACATTTTAAAGGTACTATTCTCTGCATTAAAAAGTTCACATTTAATTTATATTACATCATAATTCCTTATTCCTATATCTCCATACATAATACAATAGATTCTGGAAAATGCAGCTGCAGTGTGATATGTCACAATGCCACACACCATGAAAACAAGAAAATACTCTTTCTTACAATGCATAAAATAAATCAAACTATTCATAAACATGACTGACAGAAAATAGCTCTCTCTGGCATAAAATTATGCCGCAACTACTTTACTCAGACACCTAGAGTTTGACTGGCAGATTCTTACTCTTATATATTGGTAATTCTTGTCTTTAGTAAAACAGAGATTTCTCAAATCTTTTTCACACTTATTAGCCACCACACTGAGATAACATGTTAAAATATTATATTGAAAGGAATCATCTTTTGACAGGAAAGCACATGTACTGGTAATAGGTGTTATACTGTGAATGGTGGCATCAGGATGCAATTTGAATGATGTCTTCAAACTAGCTTTCTAAAGAAATTCACTCAAAAATGTATTATATGAACTACTAGAATGCTTCTTGGAATAATCTATACTCATTTTTTACAGGAAGACAAAGAAAATGCTGTCCAGTTAAACATTAAAATGACAATTTATCGTTGTCAAATCTGAACTTTCTTGATACTAGCTGGTTGATAAAATATTAAATATTTTTACTGTGAAAAAAAAAAGATTTCTGTAACTTTACCTTTGCAGTAATTTACTATTTATTTTTTGACAGGGAGAAAAACACACTTGCTTATATCAATCTTAAAAAGAGAGAGGTTGGAGAACTAAGTTAAGTACTTTAGCCTATTGTATGTTTATATTCATATAAGCAACTTTTTGTTGAGTTGATTCTTATGAAAATTCAGTAAATAATCTCATAGACCTAATAGTGCATTTGACTGGTCATTATTCACATTCTCTTCCATCTGTCAAGCCATTGTGTGAAAGAGATTGAAGATGTCTTTCACTGTTTTAATAATGTTTTATTCAAACATCAATGTGTATTTTTATTTCCTGAACTTAACAATCTATGAATTAACAATATTTCCAGGCAAGTAATGGATCAATATGTTATTTTCAGAGAATTATTTTATCCCTATAATATTTTTCAAGTTTAAAAGATTATACAACCAATAAAGAAAAATCTTCAACAGATATAGAAGGTGTGTCTAACAAATGAAACAAAATATATCTAACAAATGACTACTTTCCTATAAATTTTCATCATCAAAATTGTTCAGAAGCATTTAGAACATGTAACTTTATCAAACTGACTAATTTTCTATACTTAAAATATGTATTGCCTTATTTTAAGTTAGATGAATTAGTATCACAAATAGAATTAACACAATAAAGCATCATGTATTTGACAGATTACTTATATCCCTTAAACTTTGTTTCATTCTATCTCAAAAATATGATGTTTTTTCAAATAATCACCCTAAGGAATTTACTTTAAATTTTATCCAAGCATCTTTTCATATATTATTTTGCTTTCAAGTTTAAAAATGAGTCCTTGAATTCTATCTTATCATTTACTTTTCTAAACTGATGTGAAGGTTATTAACTAAAGATTAACCTTCTTTTCAAATTAAGATCATATCATCTAAACAGGCCAAAGAAGCAGGTAGACAAAGAATAAAGTTGTACCTATTGCTCCTCTCATAAATCCAATCCCCTAGTCTTACCTCAAGCTCTATAGTAGACTACCTTCTGCTACCTCTTTCCCTCTCTGGCCCCAACTTCTGATGATCATGCCTGTCTTCACCTCAAATCTTCCTTTGGCCACATCCCTTTGTCTCAGCTACCAATCTCCAACAGGCATTCACTGAGAATTTGACAGACAACTTTTTCAAAAAAGCAAATAGGCCAGAGAAGCAGGTAGGCTAGTTTCAAATCATGATTCTCTCTCCATATCCATATTCATATCTAATGTGTCCATCTCATCCCCAGTTTGTAGCAGATTACTTGTGGATTCTCCTCACTGTCTGGCCCCATTCCCAGTAAACTAAGCATGTCTTGGTGAAAACGTTGCTTTTCTCCCTTGAGTGAACCCCTTCAGCTCAACCCTTCTAGCATATCCCCATTCCTAAGTATCAGCTCTCAGTACCTAGAAACACATTCTAAATAGAACCCCCTGTTGCTACACGGAACAGAATTCTAGAAGTATTCCGTAACTGCAAAACAGGACAACACTCTCCTCAGGAACAGAGTGGGCAACAGAAAATAAGAAACAAAATATCTACACAACAAAATCAGGACCACATCTCAGTACCTAAAATACAACCAATCCCAGATACTTAAACACCAGCATAAAAACACAGTCAATGTAGTCCACGAAAATGTCTCCACTTGAGCCCAATAACTCTACCACAGTAGCTCGGAGAATAGCTACATAGCACCTCAGAACACTCTTTTTGAATAGAATAAAGGTTCCTAAAAAGGAAATGAATAAATACATTAAAGAATACATGAAAACGCAAATAAACACTGGAAGGAAATGACATAAATAGTTCAAGACCCTGGTGAGAGAATCAATAAATAAAATGCAGACTAAAGGACATCGGGGAAAGAAAATTTAATAATTTAAAAAGGAAATTTGGAGGCAAGCCTCACCAAAAGAATAAGAGAAATGGAAGAAAGAATCTGAGATATTGAAGACAGTATAGAAGGCAAGGATACCTCAATCAAAAAAAATGTTATATAAACAAATATTCAGGCAAAAAAATCCAGAAAATACCAAATATATGAATAATAGAAGAAGAAACCAAGGTCAAAGGCGTAGAAAATATGTTTGTAATTCATGAAAAAAAATTTCCTACAATACATAAGGGGCTACTTATCAAGTTACAAGAAACATAGAATCTGGAAAATAGACTGTACCGGAAAGGAAATTCACCCTAGTAATAATATTCAAACACTAAACACACAAAACAAAGAAAGAATTTTAAAAGCTGCAAGGGAAAGAACTAAATAACATCTAAATCAGACTTATTATAATAACATGACTTCTCAGTGGAGACTCCAAAAGCCAGAAAGGCATAGACAGACATACTACAAATTCTAATAAAAACAGATGATGGCACAGACTACTATATCCTCCAATTTTTCAATCACAATAAATGGAGAAAATGACAAGATAAAACCAAATTTAATTAGTATATGTCTACAGATTCAGCCCTACAGAAGGTCATAGAAGCAAAACTCCAACCTGGAGAGGCTAAACATACAGAACAACAACAATAAAATCCAATCCAGAAAATAAAAATAGGAAAACAAAACCAAACAAAATCTACCACAGGAACACAATAAGCAAAATCAATAAGCACTATTCATTAGTAACTCTCAACATCAATGGTCTAGATTCCACTGAAGAAGACACAGACTATCATAATGGGTGTGATAACTGGATCTATCCTCCTGCATTTAGGAAATGCACGTCAATATTAACAATAGTAGAAAACCAGTATAGTCATTTTAATATATGACAAAATAGACTTCAAAACAAAACTAATCAAATGAGAAAGAGAAAGGCGCACATGCTAATAAAAATTCACCAAGAAATGATTGCTAGTCTCACTAACTATGCATCAAAGACAAAGAATTTCTACTACAGCATAAATCACATGTTGACTCACACATACTGATGATGATAGACTTCAGTACCCAACTGCCGTCAATAGACATCACAGTTATACAAAACAGAGAAATGCAGAGCTAATTTAAGTTGTAAAACAAATGGATCAAAAAGATATTTTTAGAACATTTTACCTCCAAAACAAAATAATATACCTCCTCAGCACCTCATTAAACTTTCCACAAAATTGACCACTTATTTGGACACAAAACAGCTCTCAACAGATACAAGAAAATTGAAATAACATCCTGCATCATATTAGACCATCATGGATTAAAACTGGAAATTACAACAGAAGCATCAGAATGCTTACAAAATCATGGAAACTGTTTGTCTTTTTGAGTCTGCATTACCTCACTTAGGATGGCCCACAAGTAGAGCAAAGGTTAATCAGCCTGTAGTCCATGACCCCAGAGAAGCTAGTTAAGAAGAAAAAAAAAAAAAAAAAAAAAAAAAAAAAAAAAAAAAAAAAACTCCGAGAAAGACATACATAGATCCCACTGGGAAGGGGAAATAGACAAGATCTCCTGTGAAAATTGGTAACATGCTAGGGGAGGAAGGGAGGGCAGGAGATGGGGAGGGAAGAAGTGGAGGGGAAACTCTTATACAAATTAACTAAAAGGCAGAGAGATCCTAAGGCAACCCACAAAAAAACAACTAACCTTAGTTCAAGGGAGCTCACAGAATCTGGATTGATAGTAACAGAGCCTGCTTCGGACCAACCTAGGCCCTGTACATATATGTGTCGGTTGTATAGCTTGTTCTTCTTGTGGGATCTCTAACAGTGGAAACAGGGCATTGTCCCCAAAACTTTGACTGGATCTTGGAACCTATTCTTTATACAGGTTTGCCGTGTTGGGCCTTGATACAAGGGGTAGAGCTTAGTCCTACCATTACTTGATATGCCATGCTTTGTTTATACACTTGGGAGGCCTACACCTTTCTATACAGAAGCAGAGTATGAGTGGATGGAGGAGAAAGCAGAGGGGAGAAGGAAAAGAATTGGAAGTGAGGAGGGAGGGGAAACTGAGATTGGGATGTAAAATAAATGAATAAATTTAATTAATAAAAATAAATCTTCTAAAATGAAAAAAAAAACTGTTCTATTCAGGATTTCACTTGGAAATATTTCAGGTCTCATTAAAAAGAAATATAATGGAGACAGAAAGTTTAAATACAGAATCATTTTGGTAATACGTATTGGAAGAAGAAAGTTCAGCTTACCTATACTTTACCTATACACCATAATGTATCTATATTAAGTATATAACATTTGATTTTGCTAGCTTGATATTGGCTATATTTGTTGAGTTAAGTTTTTCATTGACATATATTTAATGTATGTTTTTCACTGACAGACACTAGATAAATTATAAGAAATACATTCCAAGTTACTCTATGTTCAAAAATAAGTTTGATTTCATTACTAAAAATGTCTGCAATCAAATTTCTCATGTGTAGGAAGATGAAAGAACACCCTGTTCCTCGTTATTGAATGATTGATGCAATAGGTTCACAGGGTTCTATCTCTCCAGTATTCTCTACTTTATCTTTCATGAAGCCTAAACTATGCTTTAAGAAATTTTACTTTAACCTCTTTCAGTGATGACTAACTGGCTGCCATCCTTCATCTTTTATCCTGTATCTGACAATTATCATCACCAAGTTATGAAGTGGACGTCAATTTTAAAGTGTATTGAAAGATAAATTCATAAGGTAGTCATTTCAGTTGCCATTTTCTACTTTTATTGTTGGAAAACTGTTTCATGTAACATGCTCTGATCATGCATTTCCTTTTGTGCAATTTGTCCCAGATCTTCTCCCACATATATACCTACTGAACTTTATGCCTCACCCCACTATGCATTCAACGCTATGCCTTTTCTCTTTGAAAACAAACAAGCAAATAAAAAAGAAAAAGCCAAAAAAGCTACAGGCACATGCAAAGAGACAAACACATTAAAAAAAAACACTCAAAAATGTACATAAATAGCAATCAAAATACAAACAAAAGAGCAAGAAGACAAAAAAAACAGACAAAACAATTTAAGACAATCTACAAAAATACCAGTGAGTTCATTTTATTTTTGCTAACTACTGATGAATATAGTTTAAATCATTAAGTGTTTTTAATATACCTAGTGGGAGTCCGTTTGAGAAACTTAATTCTTTCTTTGCTGTTAGGTACACATTGCAAGTAGATTCTTGGTTATGGGTGGGGACTTCTGTTTACTTCCTTCTTCCAGTGAGGGGATATGACTGGCTTGAATATTTGTAGGCCCTGCAAATGCTACCACAGTCTCTTTGAGTTCATATGAGCATCAATTCTCCTATATCTAGAGGACACTTTTTCCTTAAAGTCATCTATCACCTCTGGATCTTATATTCTTTCGGTCTTCTCTTTCATATTGCTCCCTGAGATATGAGGGGAGGATTTGATAGAGACACTCCACTTAAGACTAAGAATTATAGGTCTCTCATTCTCTGTACATTGTACTTTTTGTAGCCTCTGTATTTGTTCACATTTACTAAAAAAGGAAGTTTCGCTGATGATTGTTGAGCAAGAAACTGATCTGTGAGTATAGCACAATATCATTAGGAATCATTTTATTGCTATGTTCCTTTAGCAGAAAAGTAGCCTTTGTTTTCTCCACTTGGCCCATGACCTCTTCAGTCTTAGGTTCTTGGCCATGTGACTAGTGTTAAGTATGGGTTTGATCTCATGTACCAGCCCTTAAAACCAATCAGAGAGTGGTTGGTTTTTTTCCATAACCACTACCTATATATTTTTTGCTTCTTTTTGAATTCTAAGGTGTTTATAATAACATAGTCCAGAAGTAGTAGCTATAAAACGAATAAATTGATGTTAGAAGATATTATAGCCACAAATTTTGATATTATTAGATAAATAGATTTATTTTCACTTTGATCTTGTGTTTTGAAAGTAACAGAACTACAAATCTTGTTTTAACTATTATTATAAATTTGTTTAATTTTAAAAATTTATTTTAAAGTTGACAAACTATAATTACATAAAATACTTATATACTTATATGTGTTATATATATATATATATATATATATATATACACATCCTGATCACTGTTTCTGCTCCCTTCTCCCTTTACAGTCCCTTCCCACCACCACCACTCTGTCCCCAAATTCACTCCCCTTCCTTTCCTCTCCAGAAAAGGACAAACCTCCTATGCGTATGAAGCAAACATGGTTTATTCATTAAGAATGGGCACCTCCTCTCCTATTTAGGCTGGACAAGGCAATCTTTATGGAATGTTATTCTAAATGGGCAAAGATGTGTAACATTTGTTTACAATGCAGAATATCACTTTAAATGAGTAAAAGTGTGTTACTTTTATTTATACTGCATTTATTTAACAATGTAAGGATGTGTATTTAATTGAATAAATATGTGTTCCATCTGTTTCACCTTGCCTACCTAAAGCACCTGATTGGTTTAATATAAAGGAAAATGGCCAATAGATATGCAGGAGAGCAATAGATGGGGTTGCCAGGCAAAGAGAATACATAGAAGAAATCTAGACTCAAGAAAGGAGGAACAAGAGAAAGATGAGGAGAAAATGAGACCGTTTGCAGGGGCCAGCCACACAGTGACATATTTTTCTATGTTGCACCATACCTTCATCTCTTGGATGAAGCCTACATGATCTTGCTGGATGATCTATTTGATGTGTTCTTAGACTTGTTTTGAGAGTCTTTGTTCGAGTATTTTTGCATCAATACTAAAGATGAAAATTTATCTAGAGTTTTCTTTCTTTGTTGAGGTTTTGTGTCATTTTGGTAACTGTGGCTTTATAAAATTAATATTCAATGTTCCTCCTGCTTCTATTTTTCTGTGAGAGTTTGAGAAGTATTAATTGGTACTACCTCTTCTTTAAAAGTCACATAAAATTTTGTGCTAAAACCATCTGTCACTGGGAATTACGTGGTTGGGAAACTTTTAATGCCTACATCCATTTCCTTAAGGATTATAGGTCTAGTTAAATTGTTAGTATAATCTTCATTTAACAATGCTAAATGATATTTATGGAGAATTTTGTTCATTTCTTTTAGGCCTACAATTTATTTTGGAGTTCGGGTTTTTGAGGTGTGACCTAATGATTCCTTGGTTTTCCTTGGTGTCACTCTTTTTCATTTCTGATTTGTTGATTTGGATATTCTTTCTGCCTTTTAGTTAGTGGATAAGGGTTTGTCTATCTTGTTTGTTTTCTCAAAAAAAAACAACTCTTTTTTTCCATTGATTCTTTTCATCATTCTATTGTGTTTCTATTATATTAATTTTTACCTCCAATTTGATCATTTCCTGTCATCTACACAAATTGCGTCATTGACTCCTTTTTTATCTAAACCATTCACGTGTGCTGTTAAGCTGCTAGCAAGAGATCAAATTGGCTTACAAAGGCACTTAGTGCTATGAACATTCTTGTTAGCAGCACTTTCATTGTGTCCAATAAGTTTGGGTATGTTTTGCATTCATTTTACTTGAATCCTAAGAAGTCTTTAATTTCTTTCTTTTTTTTCTGCCTTGACCCAGTGGTCATTCTGTAGAGAATTTTTAAGTTTCCATGAGTTTGTAGGCTTTCTGTTGTTTCTGTTTTTGAAATCTAGTTTTAATTTATCCTGGGTTGATAAGATACACAGGGTCATTTCAATTTTCTTTTATCTGTGTAAGCTTGCTTTGTGATCAAGTATGAGGTTAGTTTTTGAGAAGGTATTATGAGGTGCTTCAAGGAAGATATATTCTTTTGTGTTTTGTGAAATATTGTGTAGATACCACTTAGGTCAATATGAGTCATAACATGTGCTAGCTCCATTATTTTTCTGTTTAGTTTCTTTCTGGATGACCTGTCCATTGGTGTGAGTAGGGTATTGAAGTCTCACACAATAAATGTTTGAGTTTCGATGTATGAACTAAGATTTAGCAATATATCTTTTACAATGGGAGTACTCCATTCATACCACAAGGACATTTGCTCAACTATGTTCATAGCAGCATTATTTGTGATATCCAGAACCTAAAAATGACCCAGATGCCCCTCAGCTGAAGAATGGATAAAGAAAATGTGACACATTTACACAAAGGAGTCTTACTCAGCAATAAAAAAAAAAATGACATCTTGAAATTTGCAGGCAGATGAATGCAACTAGGAAAAATATCCTGATTGAGGCAACCCAGTCCCACAAGGACACACATGGTATGTAATTACTCTTAATTGTATATTAGAGGAAAACAAGGATAACCAGTCTATAGACCACATCATCTGAGAAGCTAGGTAACAAAGAGCAACATAAATGGATCCCCCAGGAAAGGGGAAATAGACAAGAACTACTGAGAAAATTGGGAGCATGGGGGAAAGAGGGAGGGTGAAAGGAAAGGGGGAGAGGGTAAGAAAAGGGGGAAGGAGAACAAGACAGAGAGGGAGAGCAAGGAAAGAGATATCTTGATTGAGGGAGCCTTTGCGGGGCTAGCAGAGAAACTTGCACTAGGGAAATTCCCAGGAATCCTCAAAACTGAACCCAGCTAAGACCCTAAGCAAGAGTGCAGAGGTCTGATATAGCCTTGCACTGAAATCAGATTGATGACTATCTTAATTGTCATCATAGACCCTTCACTCAGAAACTGATGAAAGCAGAAGCAGATATGCACCACTAAGCAGTGGGTTGAGCTCCCAGAGTCCAGTCGAAGATGGGGGGAGTGATAATGAGAGTAAAGTGGTCAAGACCAGGATGGGGATACCCACAGAAACAGTTGACACTGGCAGTGGATCCAGGAATCATTTTTCAGGCTTGAACTGTCTTTGGAGGGATACCTTGATGAACTTAAATATAGTGGGGGAGGACCTTGGTTCTTCCTCAAAGTAATGTGGCATATTTTGTTGATTCCCCATGGGAAGCTTTAACCTTTCTGAGGAGTGTGCTGGGCTTGTGGTGGGTGGAAGATAAGGGAAATGGGGGAAGGGAGCTAGAGGAAACTGTGATTAGTATGTAAATTGAGAAATGATTGTTTTTTTAAAAAAACAAATTTTTAAAAAATGGAAATGCCCTTGCATTTGGGGACTAGATGTCCAGAATTGAGACATCATCCTCATGAATTTTCCTTTGATGAGTATAAAATCTCTTTCTCTTTTGATTAATTTTAGTTGAAAGCCTATTTTGTTAGAAATTAAAATTTCTACACCAGATTGCTTCTTGGGACTATTTGCATGGAAAATATTTTCAACTGTTAATTCTGAGGTAATAGCTACTTCTGATGTTGGGGTATGTTTATTGCATGCAGCAGAGGATGGATCTTGTTTTTGCATCCATTCCCAAAATCCTATATGGTTTGATCTTTTGATTGGAGAATCGTGTTCATTGATAGAAATATTAATCACCAATGATTGTCAGATTCTGGGGTTTATTTTGGGGTGGTGATAGAGTTGTGTCTATGTGAGTATGTGTGAGCATACTCACTTCCCTTTTGCATTTCCTAATGTGAAATTGTTTATTTCCCGTGTTCTTTGGTTGTAACTAACTTCCTTAGATGGGAACTTCCATTCTAGTACTTTATGTAGGGCTGGATTTGTGGATAGATATTGTTTAAATTTGACTTAGTCATGAAATATGTTTTTCTCCATGTATGATGATTGAAAATTTTGCTGTGTATAGTAACATGGCCTGGGATTTCTGGCTCTTAGAGTCTACAGCACATGTACCCAGGTCTTTCTGATTTTTAAAGTCTCCTTTGAGAATTCCTGGGTAATTCTAACAGGTCTGCCTTTATATGTCATTGGTCTTATTCCTTTGTAACTTTTAATATTCTTTGTTTGCTCTGTATGTTTAACGTTTTGATTATGATATCATGGGGGACTTTCTTTTTTAGTTCAACCTAATATACAATTAGGTGTTCTGTAAGCATCGTGTACCTTTATAATCATATCCTTGTTTAGCTTTTCTTCTATGATTTTATTGAAAATATTTTCTGGACCCTTGAGGTAGGAATGCTTTCGTATTCCTATTATTCTTAAGTGTGATCTTTTTATGGTATTACAGATTTCCTGGATGCTTTGTGTTAGAAATATCTTGGATTTAACAATTTCTTTCACTGATGTATCAGTGTCTTCTATGGTAGCTTCTCAGCTCCGATTCTCTCTGCCATCTTTTGTATTCTGTTGGTGATGCTTATGTCTTTATGTCCTGCTCTCTTACTTAGATTGTCTATCTCCAGAATTTCCTTAGTTTGAATTTTCATTATTGATTTTATTTCCATTTTTAGGTCTTAAGTATTTTCATTATTTTCCTTCATCTTTTTGTTAGTTTTTTCTGGCTATCTTTAAGAGATTTATTCATTTTCTCTTTAATGGCCTCTATCATCTTCATAAAATTGGATTGAATGTCTTTTTCTTGTGCTTCAGTTGTGTTTGGAATATCCAGAGCTTTTTGTAGTAAGATTACAGTGCTCTGGCGGTACCATATTGCCCTGACTATTACTGGTTATGTTCTTACACTGGTCTCTAGTCATCTGGGTTTGGGGCTATTATAGGTTCTCAATTTTTTAGTTTATTTTTGTTGAATTAATGTTTCTGTATTTTTTTCTAGGTTTTTGTTTCCTTTCTGATTTTCTAGCCTAAGTGGCCTATGGCTCTGGTGACAAAGGAGTCTTCAGATGTATTAGAGTGTCTCCACTGGTGTTTTGGAGGTCTGTGTGGTCTCTGAGGTTTCAGGTACCAGCTTGGTCTCTGGGATTCTAAGAGCAATTTGGCCTTTGGGAAAGAGTGGGTCTTCTGCCAGAGTGGTGGGCCAAGATATAGAGACCCCAGGGAAAGCGATGAGGTTCTGAACTGCTGTGCAGGCCTTTAAGGTATGTTAGCAGTTGGTGGGCAATGTCTTACCTGGGGTTCGTAGTACTAGCATGGTCTCCAGTAGGATTATTCTGCTGGAATTGTGGGCCCAGATATGGAACCCAGGGAAGGGCAGAAACTACAAATCTTAAAACATGTACTTACCCTGCTCAACAGGTTTTAGAACCTGAACAAATATTATTCTCTTTGTTTAAAACACCCAAGAATATTATCAGTGTCACCATCGTATAATATATTATAGATGAAAATTTCTTTCCAGGCTGGTACTATAGCCTTCCAGTCAAGGCTTTTATTAATTATAACCTATTTGGCCTATTCAGACTTATTACTAACTAGCTCTTACAACTTGAATTAACCCATAATTCATATCTATGTCTAACCATGTGGCTTAGTACCTTTTCTCAGAGCAGCATTTTCATTTTGCTTCTTCTACATCTGGGTAGCTACTCTAAACTGATCCTTTCCTGTTCCCAGAATTCTCCCAGTCTTGTCACCCCACCTATACTTCCTGTCTGTCTACTGGCCAATCAGCATTGTATTAAACCAATGCTAGTGATAAAACTTTACAGGGTAGAAGAGCATCATCCAATAGCACTATATGGCTCTAAAAATTCTGTCATTATACATATGCTGTACAGACATTCACAGAGTCATAGAACATTTCAAGTAAACTATGATTTAGTGAATTGAAACAATATTTTCTGTTCATTTTGTTATCAATTTTCCACATAACACTGATCTAGAATTAGTTGATCTGAGCAATCTCATGAGAATATATAATCTTTATACCTATTTCTATCTAGATTTAAAATTTTATTGATATCAGGAGTTAAAACTACACTTCTCTTTAACTCTATCCCCATTATCGTACTAATACTTGATCATATTCCTAGAGATGTCATTGTCATGTTTCTTTTCCCCTACAAATAAATATATAAGTGAGTTGGTTCATCCTTTTTTAGGGGAAGGACCCAACTATCAGTTTTAATAAAAATTGTCTTCATGTTTGAAAACAGCTTTCTATAGAGGTCTTTTTATCCATCCATAGGGCTTGCCTATAAATTGGTATGCTCAACCAATGTTATCCTATATAATTTTATGTTTGAAAAGTGTATCTGAAAATTCATTTACCCATAGAAGAGCAAAGTGACAAAACAGTGCTCCTTATAAATCTCATATATAGTATGGCAACCTATGAGTCAGTCTTATAACTGTTGTAGACTTTATTATCTTACATAAATTGTTCTTATAATGAAATATCAATCACATGGAACCAGCATAGACCTCAGTGTCATAATAAAAGTAGTGATTTTTTAAATTCACTTTATTGTGTCTGCATGCAGTCAAGGAAGGCAGGGCCACAATAAATAATTTGTTTCTGCTTAATATAAGTTAACAATGAATATTTCAATGGAAACATGAGAAACTTCATAGTATTAGTCCAAATATAAATCTATTCTATGAATTTTGAAAGGTTTCTTTTATGAGATAGCATTATCTGTTTTTATTTTGGGTAAATAAAACAATAAGTTCACTTTTTGTTATTGCAGGGACACATTTATATTAGTCAGGTCAATCAATGTTTCATTAATTTGTTTGATTTGTAAACATTATGAGAAAATACTGATAAATTACCTATGCTGGCATATCATAAATAAAGTAGAAAAAGCATAAAAATTAGAAAATAACAAAAACTTCTCTAGACAAGATTTCCTTACAATATTGGGATTATGGGTGGGGGGAGAAGGGCGAACAGCAGAGGAGGATGAGGGGAGAAAGAGAAGAAGGAGAATAACTTGACAGAATAGAATAGTTGAGCTGGGGAAAGGACAGAGACAGAAAGCAAGGGAAGAGATATTTAATTGAGGGGACCATTAGGAGTCTAGTAAGAAACCTGGGACTAGAGAAATTCTCAGGAATCTACAAGGATGACCCCAGTTAAGACCCTAAGCAATAGTGGGCAGTTACCTGAACTGGTCATGCCCTGTAGTCAGATTAATGACTATCTTACACATTACTATAGAACCTTCATCCAGCAACTGACGGAGCCAAGGGTCAGAGATCTGAATCAAAGCACTGGGCTGAGCTCCCAATGTCCAACTGAAGAGTAGGAGGAGTGAGAATATGAGCAAAGAGGTTAAGACCATAATGGGGACACCCACTGAAACAGCTTACCCAAGCTAACAGGAGCTCACCAACTCTGGCAGAACAGGGACGGAACCAGCATAGGACCAAATTAAACCCTCTGAATGTTAGTGACTGTTGTATGGCTGGGGCAGACTGATGGGCCACTGGCAGTGGCACCAGGATTTGCCCCTGCTGCTTTTACTGGCTTTTTGGAACCCATTCTCTCTGGATAGATACCTTGCTTAGCCTGGATATAATAGGTAAGGCTTTGCCTTCTGCAGGGAGTGAGTGGGGAATGGGGTGGGGAGGAAAGTGGAGAGAATAGAAGGAAGAGAGGGAATGGGAACTGCTTTAGTATGTAAAATAGAAAAAAAGATAGCTTGTTTTATTTTAAAAAATAAAAGAAAACGTGAAAAAACCTTATCCTTTCATTTAAACCTTCAGTTGGCAGAGAAGTTAATTTTTGGTATAATGAAAAGCCTATAAATTTGTAAATAAAACACATCTATGTTTTTAAAATGAATGTTTGTTATTAGCGTGTAACTCACAGAAGCATAAATACAAGTAAACAAGAAAATACAGAATTTTTAAAGTCTTTTAAAAATTAATGTTAAAATACATTTATATTTTTATGTGTCAGATTAAAAACTTCTGATAGCATAAAATATTTTAAAAAGTATTGACATATGTGAAAGTTTTCTAAGAACAACCTCACAGTATCTGCTCACATTTGAAAATCATGCTCTCTGAGGCTATGGAAGTATCTGTATAGATAATAATGCTTGTAGCTAAAGGATCTGAGTTCAAACCCTAGATCACACATAATAAGATAGACATGATCATGGACCCCTGCAACTCAAGCACCATAGGGAGCAGAGATAGATTGTTGCAGCTTGCTGGTTGCCAGGCTTTCTCAGCAGTATAAAGTAGTGAGTCCTCCTCTGATCTCTGCATTTATGCACATAGTTACAAGCACCCACAATCACGTGCAAATATACCATATATATGTACAACACACAGAAGCCATCCTATCTGACTCAAGAAATTTCCTTATTTGGAATGTATCTGTCATTATACATCTAGTACAAAACAGCTAATTTAACTTCATTATATCTTTGTTCATAGTAGATAAAATGGAAAAGTATATGTTCTTTTATTAGTAAAGAAGAGGAATAGATTCAATTACATAGGTTTTTCTATATTATACTTGATTTTACAAGTGGGTTGAATCTTTGTGAACTAATTTAAAAATCACAGATATATTAAAAACAATCAAACAAACAAAGTATTGGGATTAGTGTACTATAATATTAGTTATATAAGTAGATAAATAACTGGGATTTTGAGATATTAAGTACATTTTTAGGATAGACAATTGTCTACTTTTCATTGTAAAGCCTTCACTTATTTGAAATGTTTGCTTTGTTCACAGTAAGTATGATATTTTGAGGAATAGAATAATTTAAAAGCCAAATTGGTACAAGGTGGAATAACAACTTTGGACTTTCTCGATATCCCTTAGGGCATTATGCGTTTGTCACTTCTCTCTGTTTTCACTTTTAAAAATATCTTTCAAGATAATCATTTCCTCCACTTTACAAATGAAGAAAATATTGACAATAAATGTTATCTAATTTTACTAACTTTGCTACAAGTTAATAATGAAAATATTATGTGTTTGTTTTCCAAAATCCCAAGCTTAGTTATAATTTGTGAAACATGGTTTTAAAGATTCTAAGTAAATAATTAATTTTGACAAGTCTGAGGTATGAACTTAGTTCAGGCTCTTTCTGAACAGTAGCACTGTTAATTATCTATACTATTTCACACAAATAGTATACCTCAAAAAGGTGAGAAATGATAGAACTCAGAACATCTTCTAATACTTTATGTAAAATATTTTTAAAATGATAAAAAATCAGAGACAACGAACAAGTCATAGTATTCAATTAACACTTAATGTTTAGGTAGAAAAAGAATCAAAGGTAACCAGAAAATCTTAATGCAGTCATAATGGAAACTATAAAAATAGGAGACATCAGAGAAAAATAGTAAAATGCAACTTTGTATATGATAACTTTCTGATAAATATGCTACATCTATGAACATCCATTGTTGGATTATATAACATATTGCATTGATGTTTCTCCCTATTATTGTAATTATCCATATCATTTAAGTCTATTAGTTATCTTTAGTTGTTTTTTCTTTAATATCCCTTTATATAAAATTTCATATAAAAAGGAGTGACATAATTTCTACTCTCAGCCAAAGACATTTTAATAAAAAATAGTTTAAATGAAATATAATTATATCACCGTTTGCCTTTCACACCGTTAATGCCTCCCATGCTCCCATTTCTATTCTCTCCCATGTCTCCCCTTACTTACTTCTAACTTGTTGCTTGTTTTCTTTGATTCTACTTTAAAATATTTTTATTTATTCTTCAACAATTTCATACATTTATATAATGTAGTTTGATCGTGGTCACTTCTTTCTCCTCTCTCTTATATCCTTTGCCTAGTCCCACGTGAATGCTTCTTTGCTTTCTTTATAATACTCTGAGTTTAATTATATAAGCTTGCACGTATATGGGTCTGAGGTTATTTATTGGATCATGGGGAGTTTACCAAAGTCTACAACCCTGAAGAAATATTACTTCACCAACAACCATTAGGTGTCAGTAGATCCTCATCCAGTGGTGGAGTCTCATATGCTCCTCCCGCATCCCTAGTAGAATATTGAAAGGTTCCATTTGTGCAGGATCTTGTGCCAGTAACCACAGAAGTTGTGCATTCATGAGTGGAAGAGCCATATCACGTCAAAGGATAGAATTTCATAGCACTTCTACTCATCCTGTGAATATCACATTTTTTTTCTGACCCCTTTTCTGCACTGCTCCCTGAGGTCTCTAAAGCCATTTACTTTCAACACTTTCACTGGTTCACCGCTGCCTGCTGTAAAAAGAAGCTTTCCTGAGTAAGATTGAAAACACGACTAATCTATAGCTATAAACAATGTTTAAGAAGCAGTTGAACAAAAAGAACAAAATAAAATCATTAATTAAATCATTAGATCCTCAAGTAAAACTTTCAAAGTACCCTGGTTAACTGAGGGTAATTGCAAAGTAAACACCTTAAATGGAGTCTACTTCTTTCATGTGACTCCCTGCAAAGCCTTTTGAGTGTTCAAAGACAATATACCTTTTTCATCTTTTAAAAATGGCAGTATATGTGGAAATTAAAAAAAAGATGAATACTATGTAGAATATAATATTTGCTGTCATAATTACAACAAAGACTTGTTAAAACCTTTATTTCAATACCTAACTCTCTATTATAAGTGTCTGCTCACACAGTTGTCTTTATACTACACCCATAATCATGAGGAAGTTCAATGCATGCCATAAAAGAGGAAAAGATAATAAATTTATTAATATATTTTTAAAACTATTCAGCGAAAATACTTGCTTTTTGAATATGACACCATTATTTAAAATTAATGATTAGATTATTAAGATTGCTTTTTGCACACTAAGTCTTTCAAAATTGAAATTAAGCTTATCTGTTTAAAAAAACTCAATTCAGTTTGTCTATAATTCCTATACCCTTTTTGCTATAGATGTTGAGTGAGAACAACAAGGTAATATTTAGCTTTTTCATCTACATTATACAGGATATATACCCTTGTATGTATATCATTTTTCTCTAGTATATAAATTATAGAAAATTAGTTTAAAAAGATGTTTTTGTTACTCTCCTTTTAACTTTTATATAAACTAAATAAAAACATCAATGAAATTTTATTAGATGTGCTCATTTTTATCTGTGATTGGGGATTAGGAACTGCTGACATGAGTTCAAAAGACTCCTTGAAAAGAATATTCAAAATTAAGATAGTTTCATGATGGTTATTTTGGTCATCAATCGTGGTGGATATCACAAAGATTTTGGTAATCTTGGTGTAGCTAATCATATGGTCTTCAAGAATTCTGCATCATTCAATGTGGCCCAGAGAAGCAAAAATGATGAACACTTATGACTCAGAGCAAGTAGAAGTGCTAGTTAAAATAACAGAAACTGTTCCATAAAATCAAATGAGAAATCTAAGGAAAGGAACAGTTGTAGGAGGCATTTATAAGATCAAATAGGAATGAGCAAAAAAAAAGCAACGTCTGTAGATAAGAGATTAAATGTACAGAATTTAAAAGAAAAGATTATTGAAAGGTACAATAGAATAGAACAAATCACATATATAGTTTAATCATTAGACTAACAACAGTATTCTGAGAGAATCCTAAAATTAAAGATGATATGTCTTAATTACTTTTCTATTACTATGACAAAACACCATGGCCAAGGTAGTAGTTTATAAAAGGAGGTGTTTAATTGTATTTCCAGAACATTAGACTTTTTGCCGAGGAACAAAGGCATGGCAGCAGAAACAGTTGAAAACTCACATTTCAAACAAGTTGAAGAGAGAAACTCTAGGAATGGCACATTTTTTTTAAATAATAAAACTCCCAACCATAGTAACACACCCTCCTCCAACAAGACCACACCTTGTAATCCTTTCCAAACAAGTTCACCAACTGGGCATAAAATATTTAAGTGTTTGTGCCTCTAGTGGCCATCCTCCTTCAAAACATTACAATATGTAATTTTAAATTTCCATTTTTATCTTTTATTGAATTTTTCTTTGACAATTGTATACATGATTTTTGTAATACTTATTCCTCTCCAGTACTGTTCCTTTCTCATTAGGATTACCTTTGCCTCTCATTCCTTTTCAGGCCTGTTTTATTTTTAAATTTTGAGATTATAAATTAATTTTAATATTTCTCTCTTCCAATTTTCCCTCCAAATCTTCCCATACTCCCCCCCCATATCCATACTCCCCTTCACACTCATGTTTCCTTGTTAAAATAATTGACATTACATGCATAGATTCATGATCTGGGATATCCTACTGTATATGTGTTACTTTCATTGTTTAATGAATAAAGCTGATTTGGCATAAGGCAGGGCAGAATATTGCCAGGCCGAAAGGGAGATAGATAGATAGATAGATAGATAGATAGATAGATAGATAGATAGATAGATATAGATAGATAGAGAGAGAGAGAGTAAGCAGAGTCATGGAGACACCCTGTAGCTGCGATGGAGAGAGATGCCACCGAAACCTTTCCAGTAAGCCACAGCCTCATAACAATACAAAGATTAATAGAAATGGGTTAATTCGAGATGTAACAGTTATTTAGAAATACGGCTGAGTCATTGGCTGAACAGTGTTGTAATTAATATAATTAATATAGTTTCTGTGTGATTATTTGGGTGTGGGGAGACAGGAAATGAAACACAGCCTCCACTTACATATACATACATAGACACATAAATATATTCCTACATACAACTTGATCAACCTATATAATGGTACTTGTATGTTTGCTTTCTGGATTGGGGCTTATTGGTTTGGATACCAGTTGGAATTTCCTTCCTAGAAATGGTAATTTCTCCCACTATCAGCATTTTTACTTGCTTGTAGTTTCTCTTGTAGGGTTGAGACCCCATAGGCTTGGCCCTGGCATGTCTGTTATCATCCCTGTTCAACTTAAGTTTAGGTAGTCATATTAGTGAAACTTTCTGAGTGTAGCTTCTGACACTTCTAAAAAACACTGTCTCACAGTAAATTCCTTAATAATCTAGTGCCTACAATTTATCCACTGCCTCTTCTATAAGGTTCCCCAAGCCATAGGTGTAGGAATGTTTTCTAGAAATATCCATTGATACAGGGCTTCACAACCCTGCATTTGATTAATTATGGATTTCTGTAGTTGTCTCATTCTGTTAAACAGAGACTGTTACTTGAGAGGTAGGTAGTGAGGACTACACGTATCTGTGGGTATAAGGATAGGAGTTTGAAGTGTTATTAGGGATTATATTGTTTTAGTAAATTTTCAAGTTCTCCTCTAAGATCTATGACTTCACTAGCACCAAGTAGTTTGCTAAGTTTCTAGTACCAGACATGTTTTTTTTTTCTTGTTGAGCAGATATTAAGTTCAATTAGAGGGTCATTGGTTATCAACAAATTTTGTATGCCACTACTTCACTCTTAGGGTTATCATGACACTCTGGTTGCTCATAAGCATCATATCTGGGTACAAATGTTGTTTGCTTTTATCCTTTGGAATCTTTCATGTACATTCTGGGATGATGAAAGCTACTCTTCAGAGAAGAAGTATGCATATCAGTTTAAGTTCAAGGGATTCTGTGCCTTGTGTCTGAAGTGTATGGTATCTTTAACAACAGGGACTTCCTTTCCACCCCTGGGGGGTCACATGAAGACAATAACCATAGGCTGTATAATTTGTAATTACCTTGCATAGTCCAAACCAACAACTCAAGAGAGGGATTCTTATGTCTAGTATTGACATCCAAGTTTCTTACATGGGTTTTAGGGATTTAAAACAAGTCATCATGGTTACATAATAAAAATTTACAAAATATACTATTTCACATACCTAGAGAGGTGAATATTATAAATATGCAAAATATACATTTGATTATGCTACTTGAGCACTACCCCATTATTTGTTTTGTCAGTTACCCATGTATGATAAAGCTTCCATAGCCTTATTTGTGAGTTCATATTCCTGTTACTGTCTTAATAGACTGTATTCCTTGAACTCTGAGACAGTACCAGTGCTTGCTTGCTTCAGCTACCTTACTTTATCACAAAATTAGTCACAGTAAAAAGTAATTGATAAATGGACAATACAAATTACATACTATAATAAAAATGACATTATGGAACTCAGTAATATATAGAATGAATGCAAGCTTATTGGAAACAATTTTAAAGTAACTTTCTGGAGAAAGCTATACTACTTCACAGAGAATAATATGACTCTTCAATCTAGCTAAGAAGCAAACAAATTTTTATTGAATACAGAATAGCCATTGCATAATTATATTAATTGTTAATTTCTAACACATTACAGAAATTACTTACTTGAATTTTATCTATTAACCTACAAGTAAAAACAATTTAAATAGTGGTTGTGATGAATCAACTAAGACACAGTTTGCTTTTTATGTAACTCTCATTTTTCCAGTGTGTCTACTTCAGAAATAAAAATTAAAAAGATATGTTAAATTTAACTGAGATAATCGTCAATAAAATTTTCTCAATTCTAAGAGGATAAGTAAAAATAAAAAGATTCAAACTTTTGCCCATCATTAACAGTGTTTAAAAGCAACACAGTTATCTCACTTTGCTTAATGCAAGCAATTAGTAGTAGTTAAGCAAGAATGATAAAGGGAAAATGCAGTGAAATACCATTTAAGCTAATGAGATATTTAATACTTTTCAAAGCACTGTCCTCTATCTTCATGAATGTTTCCAAATAATACTACCTTATCTTTTCCATTTGTTTTACAAACAAAAATACATCAATCACTTGTCAGTGCAACATAAATCTACCTCTAAGTTATAATTTAAGAGAAATTTGGTTGTATTAAGCAAGTCAAGATAACAATTAGTTAGAAGCAATAAATGACTACTCTGTGCAACTAACATACAGTTGCTGAACATGAGTCAATTCACCAACATTTTCTTTTATCTCACAAAATATTGTTATTAAAACACTTGCCATTCACCTGAAGATGATTGGCTGCAAGAACAAAATGATTTAAAAGACTCTATCTTGAAAATTGTAAAACCATAAAATAACTCTACTTACAAACAGGAATCTGAATCAAATTTTATTTTAAGCAGCCAGAACTTGTACAAATCTAAAATGCATTTAGATTAGTCTAGATAAATGTGAGTAGGTAAATATTTTTTTATATTCTAGAATAAATTTTAGATTTAAAAACATAAATGTGATTTGGGATTCCTCTCTGTATGCTATGAATATGTTTTATTACTATTGGTTATTAATGAAGCTCTTTTGGCCAGTAGCTTAGTAGAGTAAAGCCAAGTAGGTAATCTGAACAGAGATATAGAGAGAAAGTAGGCAGAGTCAAGGAAACACCATGTAGATCCTGAAGGAGAAAGATGCCAGTTGCCCGCCAGAACCTTATGGGTAGGCTATAGCCTTGAGGTGATACACTGAGTAATAGAAATGAGTTAATTTAAGATGTAAGAGTTTGCTAAAAATATGCCTAAGCTGTTGGCCAAACTATGTTTCAATTAGTATAGTTTCTGTGTCAGGGTGGCCAAGAAACAAACTAGTAGACTCCACCTGTCTAAACATACTAAAATCACTACATATATAAGTGAATTTGTGTGTGTGTGTTTGTAAAAAGTAGTTTTCCTTTAAGCATAATGACAGGTATAAAAAAATTGAAATTTTTATGTGTACATTGTTTCCTCTCATTATGAATAAATTTTGAAATGATTCTGAAAAGATTATCGGCAAGGTTTACAGTCAAACTCTCTAAATTTGACTTGTTTATACCTGGTTTTGCTTATTTGCAGTTATCATAAAAGAATAAAACATTGGGAATTTATTTTTAACTACTTGGAAATATATAGATAGAAGGTTATCAAAGTACTATTTTTCATTGCTAGAGTTGCCTTGAGGACTACATTGTAAGAATCAGTTTAACCAAGATAAGAGCCTCTTAACAGTTTAATGCGCCAATCATTTGTGCTTAGGTAACCAAAATCATTATATATCAACTATTGGACAGTTTCATTTTAAAAGATGGATATTGTTATATGTGAAATACTTACAAAACTGTGAAAAAAGGATACTGATGTGCAAATGATAGAAAGTGGAAAATGTATGAGGCTGGAGCTTGTGGAATTGACAGTGATTTAATTATAGGTAAAAAATAAGTAACAAATGGTTCCCAACTTTATAATTACATAATATTATCTATCCATGCTGCTTTTGCAACAGTGCATGGACTATTTCTCTTTTAAAGTTGAATCCTTTGGAAAATTAGACAGGAAAACATCTTTAAGGGAATCATGTACTAGAGGCTAGTTTGCTTCTGTTACAAGTAAGGGTCAGTAGGTTCTATATTTTGTTGTGTCACATTTATAATAAACCTAGAATAAGATTAAGTGGATTCTGACTACAATCAATGGCTGCGACAAACACAAAATAAATAAAACCAGAACATGGATATGGTAAAATTAAAATAGAAATTTAGGGAAATAAGTATTTTTTTATTTTTATTCAAGAGAGCTAATATTATGCAATTACTAGATCAGAATATTCTTAGTTCTAAATAGCTACATAAACCCATAACATATTTTGTTTATATGAATTTATAATGGAACATGTTAAAAATTGGTGACAGTTCTATTACAGGAGTACATTATTATGAGAACTGAAACACCAGAAAGAAATGGTTCCCAAGACACATGTCCAATATAAAGTTAAAAATAACCTTAAGGAAATCTCACAATGATCACCTTAATGATCTCAAAAACATTAAATCAATTTGCTGTGTTTATTTTGAAGTACTTAGTACCTCTGCATATGCTTTGCCTCTTAAATAACCCAACATCTCAGTGTTACAGTTCAGTAATACTGGTTAACAGAGTTGAATGTGTGCTTATAGATATAGATTCTTTAGATTTTATATGCATGTCCTATTGTGAATCTGTAATTTTTTATTATCCAGAAGCACTTCTTAAAATGCTAAGCACTCCTTAAAATCTTAAGTTGCACCATGTAAAGGTAATATGGTACCGCCTGTTTACTGCCAGTCTAAACCTTAATTGCATTGTTATTATGATAATTACGATAGTTTTGCCTGAGACCAGCACAGTTCAGCAAGGCAGGAGCTGAGCTGCTCCTGCCTCAGAGCCATTTGGTGCCCTTGAGCCTCGCAAAGTTCCAGGCACACAGCAGTCCATATTGTCATCAAGGAAGCCATAGTGTCTGCTTCACTCAGCTTTCTTTCTCCCAGAATTCTGTTCTGTCTTCCCCCCACCTATGTTCTACCTATCAGACCAAGCAGTTTCTTTATTAATTAACCAATGAAAGCAACAGATAGACAGATGACCCTCCTCCATCACAGAATTCTCTTCAACATCCACTGACTCTTCTCTCTGCACTCCCTTCAGTGAAGTTCCCTTAGCATTGAAATGTTGAAGGTTGATAAAGGTGATTCATCCACTCCTTCACACTCAGAGTTATTTATACTTGGTGCTTTGAACAGATAGAAGTTTCTACACTAACAATATACATAACAGAAATAAAGTTCTCTGATCAAAATTGATAATAACAGAGATTTATTTAGAAGACTATTTGACAGCATGACAATTTAGCACCAGAACTTTTCATCTTCCCATTTATGAACTTCTGACAAGGTTTATAGTTTCATGCATTATATCCTTTGTATGGAGAAGACTCCATATTAAATCAGAAGGTGAATAGTTACCCATATAGTAATAATACCATTATTGTACTTTAAGCACATCTTTTCAGCTCAGTAATATTTATAACTCTCAGAGTCCAGAAAAATGTATGACCACTAATTTGTTTTCTCTCCCAGCAGTATAAACAGTACCTTTTGTCACTATGTAAGCTGGTCAACAGGGAAAGCAGTTTCTGTTCAATTTGAGGTCAATTTTGCTATTTTCTACAAACACCATGTGTGATATCTTCAGAAATAGGGTTTTACTACCTAAATGGGCAACCAAGAGCAATGACAATAGCCCATGTATTTTTTGGGTGCCTCTGGGGACTTCTTGACCAAAAACTCAAAACCTGATTATTTAAGGCTGGCCCTGAGATTTTCATTTTATTATATATGTCTTCTGAAATACCATGTTTAAGTCTTCAATTATACATCCCATTTTTATTCCCTCCCTTACTTCTTTAGAATATGCATTCCATTGAAATGATTGATAGATAGATAGATAGATAGATAGATAGATAGATAGACAGACAGATGATTGATAGATAGATAGATAGATAGACAGACAGACAGACAGACAGATAGATAGATAGATAGATAGATCAAAGTAGATATGTGTTGGTATTAGAGGTATACTACAATACCTGGCAGGTTGGCTTGTACACAATAAGAGCTTGAAATTCATTAGTTGAAAGAATAAATAAATGTTTCTCAACTTGAAACACATATCAAGTAAGAGTGGTAAGTAATGAAATTTATATGTAAAGGAGATGCAATAACCAGAGAACCTAACAAAATTTCTAGGTGTCACAGGGAAAATTAGTGCAAAATTACAGTTAAACTATGGTTTCCTTCACAGACCTACTCTCCATTGGGGGAATGCTATTTCTCATTTGGTAGGCATTTTTATCTCTGCCTGAACATCAAAGACAGTTTTGTAACTTAAAAGTAACTCTGATGCCTAGGTTCACCTCCCAGAAATTCTGATGTTTGCAACAGCAGTTTCATCACATCACCTACCATTATAAGTTATTGTTTCAACCAGTTAAATAGCAAGTCGTTTAGAGCATAACTTCTTAAACATTTTTTTCATTGATAATCACTTTTTGCCTGAGAAAATGTGGTATGACCCTAGAATTAATGGCCTATAAAACCAAGAACTTACTGAAAATGAGTCATAAAAAATTTTTAGAGCTAAAATGGAAACCAAGTTAGCAAAGAGCTCACCCTCCAAGCATGAAGATCTGAGTTCAGTATTCAAGCATCCATACAGTAAACTGGACACAGTGATGTGTGCCTGAAATCCTTGAACTAGGGAGGAACCTGGAACTTTCTGGTCATCCAAATATCATATGTAATATAAGGATTTTGTACTGATAAGATATATAATGATGAGTTATAATGAGAAAATATCTTTGCTTTCTATAATTAAATCATTGTTATTTAATAATAGAGCTAAATGGATGACAAAAGAACTACATTTATAACTTATAATAATTTCAAATCAGGGCCAACATGTTTGAGGCAGTATTTGTGAGCACCCTGTTTTATAGGGAGACACACTGTACTAAATATAAATGTTAGATGGTCAACATCAATTCTGTACAAACATTTCATGAAATAAAACTGCCAAATGATTCTATAAGCACTTCACATACATTAGCTGTTTGCCTTTAAGTTAATTTTTGGCTGTTGCATATTCTGAAAACTTTTAGTGTTACCATATTTTTCATGACACACACATTAAGTAGTATAACTCCTGTTTGTATGAGAAGCAACTGGGCTCAACTCATGGTATATGATTTTGGAAATAATCCATCATCTACAGTCCTCAAATGATGATGATAGTCATAAATGTGTAGGGAAATACATGTACAAAATGAGATAATGGGCATTATGGAACTAAACAGAAAAAAGCATTTCAATAATTTGTTTTCTGCCACTTGTTTCTTATTTCTTTCTGATCACAAAGCTACTAATTATATCAATATGTAGTTTTATCTAAGTAATACTATAACCTTATATTTCTAACATTACTGATGAAATCAGGGTGATCTCACTATTTAGCTATTTCTGTTTGTGTCAAAAATATTTTTATTTCATTTCTTCAGTATTATTGTGTTCATTCAGTAAGATCTTTGAATCAGAAAATTGTTTTTCAGAGTGATTGTTACAGTGCTTACTTTTGTCCTTACACAGGATAGAATTTCTGAAGGTATATGTGTCTACATGAGGTATTAAAAATATGCTTCCTTCATCACAGAAATATTCATTAAAATAAAACATTCTAGCACTAGTTAGGACATTTGTATCTTGTTACTTTTTATTTAAATATCATTATATAAACAAAAATGTATAGCAAATATTAAACTATTTCCAACAAGGTATCTAATGATTTTTGGTGGATTTATAATTCTGCTAGAACTTCAGTTTGTAAACACTTTTCACTTCCCCAAATACTAGTCATTGGGTTTAAATAAAAAGCTGTATAGCTGCCTATAAAGCACTAGTCTCTTTGTGTATCTACAAATTTTCTTCTTCTGCATGTTTTCTATGAATTGCTTCTAAAATGTTGTGTTTCACCTATTTCTTAAATTTAGCATAATGATTTTGAGGGTGATTCAAGTTGTACCATTAAAAATTTTTAATTTCTCAAAATATATATTATAATATTAGTTGAGTATATAATTAGCTATATAGGACTGTCATGTTAAATTGCCATTAGTGTCTTATGAGAACAAGTTATTTTCTTTTACCTATAGTTATTAATTTCAGAAAAAAATGGTGAGCATACTGTCAGACTCTATTTGAATTTCCTGACAAAGAACTCTCTTTGCTTGTTCTTTTTACTTTATTATTATATGTTCATTTTTTAAATGATGGGTTTCAATCTGACATTTTCACAAATCGTTTTGATCACACTCATTACTTTTTACACTTTCTTTTCTCACTCATAAAGGACTCTTACTTGTAGGTACCCTTCCTCCTTCCAAATAGTAAGTCTTCTTCTTTCAAGCATTTTAATATAATTACCATTTAGAAAAGAAAATGTACACTGTGTGTCTTTTTGAAACTGGCCAATTCCTGTTATCATTATCTCTTGTTCTGTTTTTTTTTTAATCCACTCTCAGTAAATGTAATTCATTCCTACCATAATCTTTTTGCTTCTTCCTGGCCACAAGGCTATTGATTATTTTCAGTATGCTATTATATACAAGGAACACTTTCAAGTTATTAAGTTTTGCCAACTACTGATGTTTTCAGGGTGATTTTACTCTTTATCTGTCTCTGTTGCAATGCTGCCTCAGATTCTGATTTAAGGACATCTATTAATCCTTTCATTTCCCCAGTATCATACAGTGAGTTCTCTGAAACAATAGAATTGTGTTTGTTTTCAAGAGTTGGTACTAAAATGTATTCTATTACAACAGTCTGAATCAACAGATTTCTTCATGGGCCATTTTTCTTAAAACTATTCCAATGTGTAAGAGGTATCTGCTATAAAGTTAATTTGATTTTCCTAATGATATATGGTCTGGAGCATCATTTAGATATATTGTTCACATGTAAATTCTACTTTTAAAAAATTCTTCACTGACTTTAAAAGTAATTGTTATGGGTCAAAAAGATAGTTCAGAAAGAAAAATCACTTTTCAAAGGGACTAATGACTTACTTTTGATCCCTGAGATGCATATTTTGGAAAAAAATGGAACCCCAAAAAGTTGCTCTGCTATGTCTACACATATGCTATCCACAAAAATAAATAAAATATATTTTTTAAATCAGTGGTTTGTATCTCAAGAAAAGGGAAGCATAATGAATAGTTACAGATGGGATGGGAATAGGCTGAATAGGGTGAATCAAATAGTGAGAGGGAAAGAAGAGGGATATATAAGGATATATAAAATATATCTATAAAGGAATATACAGAAGTAGAAATAAAACTAAGGTACATTTGTTGGGTTATATGTAAACATAATACAACAAAAGCTTCTTAAGATATATACATATAAAAAGGAAATCATAAATTGTAATCACAAAACACTGGAAGAGACAAAGCCCCGAGTAGATATCTCTTGCCACATAATAAAATCTAAATGACAGGAATTGGTTACATCGGAATTGACACCATGGAAGCTACCACACAACTCAGACAAGTCACTATTGGCTAAAGACAATACCTATATTACTCATTGACCATGGGTAAATTGAGCTGGTGCCTAACAAATGTTGTGGGATATTTGTACACTGTGTAAAGATGTATTGCTGTGATTGGTGAAATAATAACTGGAAAGGCCAATATCTGTCGGAGGAGGATAGGCAGGATTTCTGGGAGTGAGAGAAAGAGAAGCAGGAATCTAGGCACACATATTATACCAGCAAGATGAAGGGGAAGCAGGATGTACAGTATGGAAATGAGGTAACTTGGCCTCGTGGCAGAATGTAGACTTAAAAATATGGGTTAATTAATTTATAGGAATTATTTAGGAAAAAGCCTAAGTTATTGCCAACATTTTACAATTAATAATAAGTCCCTGTATAATTATTTGTGGATTGTCAGTACCAGTAAAAAAAGTATGATTCAGTGTGGAGGTAACCAAGCCAGGTGAAAGAAGTAGAGTAATAAATTCAGTTAATTTAAGCTGTAAGAGCTAGTGGGACACGGCTAAGCTAATGGCTAGACTTTTATTTAAAATTAATAATCAATCTATGTGCCAGTATTTGTAGGCTGGTTTTCCCAACAAGAACGTACTGTTATAACCTATAGCCTTTACCCCTTCTGACTAGTATTAATGGCATGAGAAGGTACTCTACAGAACCGCAGAGGCAAAAGGTAAACACAAACCTTGCTATAAAATCTTTGGTTTACATTGACAATTTGCCTGAAAGATGAGTTAGTGTAATAGTGACACAAAGATCAGAATTCAAATATGCTCTATGAGGTCAAACTCATGTATGATGACCACAGCCTGGCCAAGAACACAAGACTTGAAATGTCAGGGACCTAAGGGGAAGATCAAATATTACTATTAATGGCATTCTACTTCACTCTGATGTCTTTACCTTGCTCAGCCATAATTAGAGAATCTTCATCCTATAATAAATACGAAAAAATATCCATGGTCATATAATGTGCACAGAATAAGTTGACCTTGGAACACACAGTCCTAATTGGGATGTTCTCATCAAATTCCTCCCTTTAGGGTTCAGGGGACTATGAAGAAGAGGAGGTTGACAGATTGAAAGAGCAATTGGAGTGGAAGATGCCAAGGAATCTTTATACAACATTATGGATAGACATAAACTCACCGAGACTGTGGCAGTAAAAAGGATCTAAACAAATTCAAGATACATGAGGTTCCATTGATGAGTTGGGAAGTAGACAAGGCCACCATACCGTACCAAAAAGCTATGTCTAGCTGAGAACTATTGACAAAGGAAAAATTTATTTTCTTCAATGGAGGCTCACTGGGGAAACAAACCACACTTAAGGGCACACCCCATGCCCATTAATAGATAGCTCATACAAAATGAACTCAATGGCATTTTGAAGAAATTTATCTCAAAATAAATATTTGAGAATTTCTTATTTTTATTTTTCTCAACTTACAGATCTTTGGCCTATATATTATCATGTCTGATTTTATTTTTATGTTCTATCTATATGTTCAAATGTGTGTATCTTAGTGTAAATATTGTCTTGTGATTTTTTTCTTTGTTTTGTCATATTTTTGTTTTAATTTTATTCTACTTTATTTTATTATGATAGTTCTGTAGTTACTTATTTGTGTTCTAATATGAGAGACAAATAAAGGGTGTGGATTTGGGTGAGGGGGGAAGCGGGAAGGCTTAGGAAGGAGTTCGGAGAGGGTAACCCCAAATCAGAATATACTGTGTGAAAAATATCTATTTTCAATTAAAAATGATGATGTTTTCCATTTTTCTATTTCCTTGAAAGAGCACATTATTTTATAATTTGTTTTCTATATATCTTTTATCATTTCCCTCTTTTCTCTTTTAAAATATTTGTTCTATTATTATTGTTTGAGATGTTCATATACTAGTACTGCCTTTATGTAATTTCTACCCCACATTCTCACCCTCCTTCCCTGTTCCCTCCACTCCCTCTCAACTCATTGAAGTCTTCATGTTTCAGTGCTATTGACACAAACATATAAATATATGAAATTTTCTATATATAAATAGAACTTTCTGAGTCAATTTAGAGTTATATATACACAGATACACACGCACACACACACTCTCTCTCTGGAGAGAGAAAGAGAGAGAGAGAGAGAGAGAGAGAGAGAGAGAGAGAGAATATTAGAAAATTCATTATGGGTTTATCCTTAGAGAAGACTAATCTGAACACAAATTTCTTAAAAGAAGAAACAAATACAAATATAAAATATTTTAATAGGTAATAATACAGTAGATTTCCACATGGCTTCTTCATACATTCTTAGTTTTTGTTCACTAGAGTTTTTAAATTGATAGCCATCACAATCATAGCTTTTTTCAAAGATCTCACTGAGTATACAAGACACTCTTAATACCTGGACCCATGCCCAGCAGTAGATTAACAACATTAAAAAAAACTCAATGGAATTTGTTGGAGTCATTTTTATTGTTTCAAATGTTTTATTAGACCTTCCTTCCTTCCTTCCTTCCTTCCTTCCTTCCTTCCTTCCTTCCTTCCTTCCTTCCTTCCTTCCTTCCTCCCTCCCTCCCTCCCTCCCTCCCTCCCTCCCAACCTCCCTTCCTGTTAGTCTTTCTTTCTTTTATTTTATATGTTCATTACATACATATTATGATTTCGAGTTTTGTGTTTTTATGAGATTTCTGTGTGTGTAAATCTATATGTCTCTGAGTCTGTATATGTTTCTTGATCATTTTCTTTTGGCTCTTCTGTTTGTTTGTTGTACACTATTTTGGTTTGTTTTCTCATTTTTATCTAGTTTTATGTAATTATTATTACTATTTTTAAGATGACTATATACTACTGAAATAGAGAAAAGATGTGCATTTGGGTGGGTGGAGAAGTAGAGAGGATGTGGAAGTAGTAGAGGGAGGAATTCAATAAGAAGAATATATTATATTGAAAATCTAATTTTAATAAAACATGCAGTTAACACAAGAGAATATATGCAAATATGATTTCTTTGTTCAAGGACTTATACACAGGTTCACACATGTAAGTTAGTTCAGTACAAGTATTTTCTGATTATTTTCTTTTGAATATAAAACTTGTTTATTCACCTCTCTCTCTTTCTTCTTCAATTGTATTTTCTTCCCTTTTGCCAGTGATTTTCAAAATGTGATTTTACCTTTCAGCATTTATGTAAACTATTGCAATTTTCTTCATTAGTACATAAAATATGTCTATATTTAGTGCAAGTAAATGCTTAAAGTAGTGTGTGACACATAGGGACTTGTAGTAAAATTACGTGAGTGTAGTTTTCCCAAAAGATCTCTTTTATTTGATACTAATTCAACGGAAATTGGAAGCATATGCTACCAATATTACCCTTAGTCAAATGTATAAACACTGCTTAGACAATAAAATCAACACTGGTAATAATTTTTCAGAACAATACTTAAACAACTTAAATTTTATGTACATTTGACCAGGTAAAACAATAAAATGCATTTAGCAGTATAAATAACATAGATGATCTCTAAATAGGCTAACAAAATTTACTGAAATATCTGTGCTTTATGCTTTAAAGAAAGTATTGTTTTCAATGGCATTTAACATTTTAAATGTATAAATTTTCAAATATTGGTCTTTCATATAAAACTTAAAGTGTGGTACTATTAAATTTAAAATACAATGCTGTTTGCCTTATGTCTAAAATGTTAGTAGATAGCTACATAAGCACTAAACAGTTAGTTAATGGATGGACAAAAGAAGGATGTGATTACAAGTTGAGAAGATGAATTAAATTTTTCATTGAGGTCAGTGTGTTTCTGTAAATTAAAACTTGGCTTTAGAAAGACAAATTAGGACAGTGACAATAGCTCCTCTCAGAAGTTGACTATTTGAGACATGTGTAAACTATCTGACAGATACCTCCACCTCAGTTCAATGCAGCCTATATTACAGATGTAGTTGAGTGCACACAGTACAGGTGTTCTGTATTATCTGACTTCCTCAAATGTGTATGCACCTTAAACATTCCTAGTTTAGCACTGTCACAAAAACCGAGTTGTCAAGGTAAAATTAAGCCAGTGGACTATGTCAAGTGTGTCGCCAGATATTTGACCACAAGTCTGTGTGTCTATAGTGATGTGAATGTGACACCTCTTAACTTACTTGCAATCATCTATTACTCTGGAACATGCAGCTTCATAAAGCCCTGAATTAATCTTTAGGGAGAAGAATGCCTAATAAAGAACACAATAATGTGCAGTAGCTGTGGCAATAAATTTGATGAAAGGTTTCCTGAAAGCCACAGCAAAGGATAATATGAGTCCACTTATTAGCTCTGTGTTGATGTTATTTATGTTCTGTGACCCATGGGGAGATAAGAGATTTTATTTTGCTGCCTAAGATCCATCCCAGAACCTGGGCATATTAGTTCTTTGGGACTAGTATTTATATACTTACTGGGACATAGGTGTCTTCTAAGGAAATGCTTTTTTTTTTCCCACAAAAGAATCTTACAGAACTTTTGTTTGTGTTGTTGTTTTTGTTTTATTTGAGTTGTATTTAATTCTTCTTATCATGTGGTTTGACAACTGATGTGTGTGTGTGTGTGTGCATTTTGGATTTTCAAAAATGAAAAAAATGAAAGAATAGTGAACATGCATAAAATCCTACAATAATTTTCTATGAAACATGTTTAGAGAGTATAGAATCAAAGTGAAACAGTGCAGGCTTTATTGGATATAGTTCCAAGAATATTCTCTTCTAGTTTTACATTAATTCAGTACCTGTTGAGAATTGAAGTTGTAGAGTTTCATTACTACCCGGGTCTGTTGGACAGTATTGTATGTATTCAAATTTTATAATTCTGTATAATTTATTGTTTTCAGAATTGATTTAATACAATGATCATGTTTTATTGCATTCTATGCTCTTAAATGACTGTAGTTCACAACAGAAGTGAAAAAAGAAAAATTCAAGAAAAATGTTGGTAGGATAGTATGTATTCCTTTAGTTATTTCACTGAACTTTGTTTTTTTACTCTAAAAATCATAAATATTACACCTTATTATTTTCTTTTCAATGGAATATTTCCATTTCTGTTAATTTCATACAATGTATTTAATTATACTCACCTCCCACCCCTTCCTCTAACTCATCCTAGATTTCTACCTCTCATCTCCCCACCCCAACTATCTGTCCCCTTTTACTGATTAATATCACATCAACCTCAACTTGCATTGCCCCTATTCTCAAGTTATATCAGGCATCCAGTGTAGTAGGTCATATGCTCAGATATTGTACACTCTGGTGTGTCAGGCCATCCACTTTATACTATAATGTTGGCTGGCTTGATCATTTTTAAATCTGTCTTGTGCAGATAACTACAGCTTCTGTGATTTCATGAGTTCAGTGGTTGGTTCTCTCATGTCCAGCATGTACTCCTTCAGTCTTCTCCTCCTCAAGATTTGTCTCTTACAGTTTCACAATGGGTCCTGAGCCTTAGTTGAAGAGACAATGTGACTATCCCATCTGTGGATGAGGACTCTAGTAACAGTAATTTTCCACATTTTGGCGAGATTTCCGTTTCTTAGTTAAATACCCCACACCACAAAGGAGACTTCTCTAACGATATTCCAGAGCTGCATTAATCTAAAAGTTATAGAAGTAACAATTAGAATGCAGGTTGTTACTGTGTTTCTTTAGTAGAAAAATGGTAGCAAATTTACCCCTGGGGACTGTGATCTCTTCAGTCATATTAACATTATTTAAGACCTTTCCCCTCAAAAGCCTATAAAGAACCTTCCAATACTTTGAAAGGTACTCATCAGAGAGACATATTCTTTTTCAGTGGATTCAATGGAAAATTATCTATGGGATACTTAGAAAGCAAGTATATTTTATCCTCTAAAATTCAGATTTAGTGTTATGGTAACATAAGCAACATAAACAATGGAAAACTGGGAACTTTAAAGTATGAAAGTTATAAACTATGCATTCCAAAATCTATTATCATAATAATAGAGAACATTAGCATATGTCTTTCTCATATTTATTTACTTCTGGTGGAAATGTAAACTTGTATAGTCACTTTGGAAAACAGTGTGGAGGTTCCACCAAAAAAAAAAGTAAAAAGAGATCTGCTATATGATACACCTATAACACTATTGTGTGTATGACTCTGTATCCAACTCTAGTAATATCTGTTCATCCATGTTCACTGTTATTTTACTCACAATTGCCAGTAAATGGAAGCAGACTACAAGTCAATCAGCTAATGAATATATAATCACAATATGATATATTTGGATAATGAAATATTATTCACCCATTAAGAAAAATGATTTGAGAAATTTACAGCTAAGTGGATCTGGAAATAATAATTTGAGTTAATATAGACCCAGAGTCTCAACTCTCAACAGTGGATGTTATATCATAACATAGTTGGAGCTTCTGCCTTGACCCTCAAAATGATTGATTATAATTTAGAGTTACAAACCAAAATAAACCCACTTTCTCTTCTATATTCAATAGTTAGTTTTTCACAAGAAAACTAAAAAATTTACATGGAGTATTTAAAAGGTTTGCTATTTGGCAAATTGATGTGTTATTGTAGGCAACTGGTTTCATTGATTTCCTATATTAATATGGTTTTCAATTTAATATTGTTTTATGTATGTATACACACTTACATAATGTTATATATGTGTGTATATTAGTAATATGATCAGTAACAACTTCTTGAAGTTATAGTGTATGGAACAATACAGTCCAAACACACGATTTTTGCAAATAAATTAAGATAACTGATGTAATAGTGGATTTGTTTTCAATTACGCATTAATAATATCATTGCTTGCTTTTCAGACGTAAGCTTATGTAATACAAATGAGGACACAACTTTTATTGTTTTAGATGCATTAAAATGCATCAGTTTAATCAGACTTGTCATATTTGGTATTGATAGGAGGATCATACCTTACACATAATGATCAGTCATACATGATTGTGTGTAAGAAGTGAGGAAAAGAAAACTGTGTGAAATGAAGAATAAATAACTGAGTTCCAAAAATGAGTTTTATATTAATTTTGATGCAGTGCTCATACAATGATCTTTCAATGTAGAATGTGTGTAATCAAACCAGATTCAACTTTCATAATTGTGAAAGAAAATGAATATCACAAACTAGAGAAATAATTTTTATTACAAAAGATATAAGTATATTTCTTACTTAGAATAATTTTGCTTCTTGAGACTTAAGGGTTGAATCAGAAATATCTTGAAAAGAAGATACTGTATTATTCTTAAATTCACTATGCTATAAGTCTAAAAAACCTCAATTGTACATTTAAAAGCAATTTTAATGAAATGAAGATCTTCTGAAATACGAGCATCATCATTATGCTTGAATTTTACCATAACTATTTTCTTTAAAGATAAATATAACTGCAATATTTCACAAATCTAAGTGAGATCTTATAGGAAAACTTACTGCTTAAGTTCTTTGTTCAAAATAATTTTGGGGAGGTTGAGATAGGGTTTCACTGTTTAACATCCCTAGCAGTCCTGGAAGTAGTTCTGTATACAAGGCTGGACTTGAACTCAGAGAGATCTGCCTGCCTCTGCCTCCCAAGTAAGTGCTGGGATTAAAGTCATGTGCTAGTATCATCTGGCTCAAAATAAAAAAAAATTAATTAAATGAAGTCAGCAATGAATCAAATATCCCACTCAGTGAAAGGTCTACCTAGTGCTATCTGCCATTGCAAACTGTAATTTCCCATTATTTGAATTTTCTAGGAGATATATGAACAAACATCTATGCATCTCAATAAGACATCCATAAGAAACAAACAAAAAAAAAATTCAACCCAGATCTAGTCTAGAAACCAGAGAAATTGTGAGGATTAATTACAACAGTTTTGAATGAGGATATACTTAGAAAAAAACGGACCTTGGGATTTCAGTCCGGTGCTCCAATGTGGGTCTCTGTCTCTGTCTCCTTTCATCGCCTGATAAAGGTTAATATCCAGGAGGATGACAATATCTTTTTCTTTGGGTTCACCTTCTTATTTAGCTTCTCTAGGATCACGAATTATAGGCTCAATGTCCTTTATTTATGGCTAGAAACCAATTATGAGTTAGTACATCCCATGTTCCTCTTTTTGGGTCTGGGTTACCTCACTCAGGATAGTGTTTTCTCTTTTCGTCCATTTGCATGCAAAATTCAAGAAGTCATTGTTTTTTACTGCTGAGTAGTACTCTAATGTGTATGTACTCCATACTTTCTTCATCCATTCTTCCACTGAAGGGCATCTAGGTTGTTTCCAGGTTCTGGCTATTACAAACAGTGCTGCTATGAACATATTTGACCATATACTTTTGTTGTATGATAGGGCATCTCTTGGGTATATTCCCAAAAGTGGTATTGCTGGGTCCAGGGGTAGGTTGATCCCAAATTTCCTGAGAAACTGCCACACTGCTTTCCAAAGTGGTTGCACAAGTTTGAATTCCCACCAGCAATGGGTGAGGGTACCCCTTTCTCCACAACCTCTCCAGCAAAGGCTATCATTGATGTTACTGATTTTAGCCATTCTGACAGGTGTAAGACCATATCTTAAAGTTGATTTGCATTGGAGAACATGACTGAAATCCCAAGTTCCAAATCAGGAGCAGAAGGAGAGAGAGCATGAGCAAGTAACTCAGGACCGCGAGGGGTGCACCCACACACTGAGACAATGGGGATGTTCTATCGGGAACTCACCAAGGCCAGCTGGCCTGGGTCTGAAAAAAGCGTGGGATAAAACCGGACTCGCTGAACATAGTGGACCATGAGGACTACTGAGAACTCAAGAACAATGGCACTGAGTTTTGATCCTACTGCACGTACTAGCTTTGTGGGATCCTTGGTAATTTGGATGCTCACCTAACTAGACCTGGAAGGAAGTGGGTGGTCCTCAGGGAACCCTGACTGCTCTTCGGGCTGATGAGGGCTGATGATGGGGAAGGGGGAGGGAAATGGGAGGAGGTGGCGGGGAGGAGGCAGAAATCTTTAATAAATAAATAAATTAATTAATTAATTAAAAAAACTCAAAAGCAAAAGAAAAAATGGATGACACAAGGGCTACTGAATCACTGGAAATCCTACTTCAGTATTATGATGGTCACTTCTGACAGCTAGATTCCTCAAGCTTGTCATACAATTTACACGAAACTCTGTTGTCTGCGGAATTTCCAATCCTATGCAGTTGTTACCCCATATGCAAACTTGGATAGGGACCATGTGAATCTTTTGAACTTCTGAAGAGTTTTCTTTGCCAACTAAAAAGTTATTTTATTCATAATCAAAAGAAAATCAGAAGTGTAGATCCACCATATGACAGAAGTACAAAAAGAAGTACCTGTATCTAATTTTATCTTCACAAGATGATCTTGAGATCCATCTACATGGAGAGAAAATGGAAACTGGTTAAGCACAGAGGAAAAGATTGATGTTGCTTTCAGCTCCCCAGATTCTTGCACATATTCCCAAGCTACCTTTATCAAATCAGTATAAAACTGTGCACAATTCTGGAGATTCTTAACTCCAAAATAAGTCTATGTTATCACTTTCTATATATTTATTGTGAGATGATTCTTTTTGTGATTTTTTATTAAAAATATTTGTGATGATATAAAATTCAAGTCCCTGAATTTTGGTGCACATACTCTTAAATGATAAACTCCAGTTTATGCTAATTAGGTTTAGGAAGACTTTAAATTGCTCAATACAAATTATTTATAATCTTTTAAATCCAAGGAGAACTTTATAGAATCCAATCTTATATGTATAAAATTTTCAGTAGATAATAGATAATCTTTTCAGAAATAGTCAAGGAGTCTCACTACCCATTTTTGTTTCCTTTCTTTAGGGAACTACATAATCCTACAAATAGTTTGGCAAACATTTTTTTTCAAACCATGAACATGTTCTTGTTCAAAACTTTTAAGATTAAAATTACAGCTTTATTAGGTGGCTGCCATAAATTATACTTACATAAGCAATATAATAGAGTAAGTGTGTATGAATTCAAAGTGCACGGATGAAAGACAGGAATAATTTCCTTGATCAAATTAGTACTTCTTATTTTGCTGCATGTGTGCTTCTTAAATTATAATTAAAGGTCAGAACAGTTTATGCTGGTTCATTGTAAAGGATCCTATCCTCAAATTTTCATAGTTTGAATAGGTAGGTTAGATTACATACCTATCTTGTTATAAAATTTATAAATAGTCTTGGTGTGACCAATAATAAATGTACTCTTAATATAAGTCATATCCTAGGAATTTATGCTCTAGAAACATTGATGGACTAGTGTTAAGTTTCTCTCCATGTTTTCAATAGTAAAAACAATGACAAAATATAATTTTCTATATGTGGTGGAGTGGGATAAAGTTTCAAAATTTAATATTCTGTGATTGGTTATTATATTGGTGACTAAAACAAGTTTAGCTAATACTTTATCAGGTTTTGTCTTTCAGTTATTAATTTAGGAAGAATGGAAATAAACAAAATAGTTCATTGGTCAATGGAAAACCTCATGAACTTTATTATGGGCATCCAGTCGACTTGGAATCATTTAAAAATATATTTGAAATTTAAATGTTTCTTGTTAAATATATTGCTATGGCTGATACTATAATATATTTAAATATACATCTAAGAAGAAGGGGTGTTAGCAGATTTTGACAGCCTGAAAAATGAAGAAGAATGAAGTAGAATTTCAGCTCAATCACTACCAACATAGTTCTATGTGGTAGAAAACCTTTTAGATCAAGTCAGTGAATTCTGATGGACATTAAGAACTAACACAAAATAAAGCATGAGTTGTTTGGAGGTTTCCATACCACACCTCTAGCTAACAACACAATTAAATTTAACCCATTCTCATTACTACAATCTTCATAAGATGGTGAGAGACATCCATCTGGGGTTCTGTCTTACACATTATTTGATGATTTACATATGTAAATATTACAGGAAACTTCTATTGCATTAGGTTTCCATATGATTGATTCCTCAAATTTCCCTTAATTTTTTTTTTTTCCGAGACAGGGTTTCTCTGTGGTTTTGGAGCCTGTTTTGGAACTAGCTCTTGTAGCCCAGGCTGGTCTCAAACTCACAGAGATCCGCCTGCCTCTGCCTCCCGAGTGCTGGGATTAAAGGCATGCGCCACCAACGCCTGGCTTTCTAACTGCCCTTACCATAATCCATTCCTATCCTGTATCACATTCCCTTCTTGTTTGACCCTACCATTCCAGGCTATTGCCAAGGTTATTAATGGCTTTTATAAAGTGAAGGTAAGACCCTATTGTGGAAGACAACACTTATACCGTTAATTAAATATACAGAAGTCGAGCTGGTGCCCACCTAGATCTTTCACTCCTGTGGACCAGTATTTATGGTACTGGAAGGTATGTTTTACTCTGTCAAAGGAGAACAGTAAATACCAACCCAGTTACAAAACTCTCCATTAACAAGAATGACATAGTTGAAAGTAATTCTGGTGCATTAGCGGCACAAAGCATGCATGTAACCTAGAAATATTTGCTTTGTGTTAAGAACCACTCCATGAGATGGAACCCTTACCCAGCACTGCCTGAGTGGCCAATAACCTGAGAACAGATAGCCCATGAGCCTAAAGGAAAACTAAATGCTATTGTTATATTAAAGCAGCACAACAATAAAATGACTCCAACTACATTCTGCTATACTTAGATCAGTCCGTGTCCATGCCATCATTAGAGAAGTTTCTTCCATCAGCAATTAGGAACAATACAGAGACCCAGAGTCAGTAAATGGGGAGAGCAAGAGATCTTGGAAAAATTTAACCATAAAGGAATGTCTTCATCAAATGTTTCCCTTTAGGGTTCCGGGAACTCTGTTAAAGCAGCAACAGAAAACTGTGGGCTGGAGGCCAGCAAGGAATCAGGCCTTCTAGACACAATAGGGATGGCACATGGTAACATGCACAGGGCCCACACATTTCTATACTAGAAGAGATCCTAGAACTGAAAGAAGTAGACAAACTCACCCACCACTAACCCAAAAGCTATCTCCAATTGATAGCCAATTGCAAATGAAATAGTTTTCTCCAAGGAAGTTTCATTGGGGAAGCAAACCACTCATAATGATAAGCCCATGCCCAGTAGTATATGGCTAACACAGAACAAAAGGACATGTTTGGTGGTTCTTTCTTTCATAATGTTAAGTCAGTGTAATTTGTCCCCTATCTTACAGGTCTATTGCTTATATATTATAGGTTCCAGTTTTAGTTTTTTTGTGGGATTTCTGAGTATGTGTATGTCTCTGTATTTCTACGCATTTCTTATGCTTTTTCCTTGTTTTTATTTGTCACATTTTATTATTTATTTATTTTGTTTTAAATCATATTTTTATTATTTTAAGCAATCTTTAAATATAAAATACTTTGGTAGGATTCTTCTCCTCCCCCATGTCCTCCCAGATTCTCTTTCCCTTCCTAATAATCCAACTTTAAGTTTTTTTTCAACAAACAAAATCCCAGTGCAGCATCAACCCTCCACAAAACAAGAAAGCCAAATAAAACTAAGTCCCCCCAAAACAAATTATAATCAAATAAATATATACAAAACAAAACTGTCTTCCATTATGTGTTTGTCAACTACTCATGGACATGAGGCCTGTTCTGAAGTAGTTAATATACCAGTGTCACTGTCCTGGAGAAAACTGATTCTCATTTTCCTAGCATGTATAAGTTACAGTTCAATTCTTAAGGTTAACCTTAGTGAAGCTTAACCTTAGTGACTAGGTATTCATTCATTCATTCATTCATTCATTCATTCATTCATCTCACTATCTATCCATTCTTGTATAAAAATATTCCTTAGATGCCTGGTTGTTTTCTAACTAGAGACAGAAAGACTGTGAATGCAGATGGGAGAGGAGGGGGGAAGAATTTGGATGAGTAGGGGAAGGGGAAACAACTATCAGAATATATAACATGAGAACTACAAAAATCTATTTCAAATGAAGTAAAAAGAAAGAAATAAGAAAAACCACAAAGCATAAAATGTGAAGTCTGCAAGCTGGGGCTCTATTTCATAACAGTGCAACATTAATGTAATTGTGACACTAATTTGTAGTGTTTCAAGTGTCTTGGACAAATATAAAAGAAAAATTATTTCCCCTTATATTATGTTAACTAGACATTCTTTCAATAACCCTATTAATATTGTGCGGGAAACTTTTTGCCAGGCTTGAAGTTTGCACTTGAAAGTGTCTTTTAATTATTTTATACATTGCTAGGAATAAACCATATTGGCAATTAAAATATTAAAATTTAATTTAAGAAGTAAGTAAAAGAGTGTCCAAAATATTTTTTGAAAGATTATTGTCAAACAATGTGATAGAATAAAGTGTTCAGGGAAGTAGAAATATATATTCAGTCATTGTTCATCATAGTGAAGCATATATAATTTTTTATGAATTAGAATAAAAAGTTCAATAGATTTAATAGTTTATGGCTGGGATCATTTCACTTTCTCATTTTTCTTGAGAAAAACATTTTATTGTAATAAATACTAATCAGTATATAATTATGAAGCTCAGTTCTCTAAGTGAAGAAATAATTTCATAGGACTTGGATTTTCTTTCATTTGAACAACTTTATTTGGATTATGAAATACAACCAAACAAATAGGAATGGGATTTATTGAGCACAATCTACCATAAATTGACATATCAATATGAAATACCTGTCTTTAAAATGACTGAAGATATGAAAAATATCATTGAAATGAATATATGTGATACTTATTAAGGTAAGATTTGTTAAAAGTTTTATGCCTTCTATTACTCTAACTTATTGTAGTAGTAGCATATTTTTATCCTGTTATTGACCTCCTACACCAGGAAATATTTTGCCAGTATTATGATAAACTATGCATAAAACTAAGAAGGCTGCTGTGCAACCTTAAATCACAATTTCTCATGGAGAAAAATGAATTGTAGATCCAAAATGCAGGGTTATAAAAACTACTATCAACAAGTAAATGTCAGGAAAATATAAATTATTTTCACTGAGCTTGGTAACAAGTGCAAATAAAAGAACTGCAATAAATAACTAGTTATAAATTTGTTGCAATAAAACAATTCATTGAAAGGTTGTAGTAAAATATTCTAAGTAAAATTCATAATATAATATTAATGTTTAATTGCTACTTAACTTTGTTAATAAGTCACATGATTTGTCATCACTTATTATTTTATAGAGAGAATGGAATCTGATATTTATAACTTTATGTTGATATTGTTCAACTGAAATAGGAAGAATATCCTGAATTTTTAAGTTATGTAAATATTTGAGGTCTCCAATATATTCCTGTACATTCTACTTAACAGAACCTTATGATTGATAATACTTAAGATTAACAGCAGTGCTTCAACAATAAGAGCTTCCATAACATTTTCTTTTCTTAAATTTTGTGGGAATTGAGATAGTATAATCATGTTTTAACTTCATTATATTACTTACTAACTTTATTGATTTACATCATTATTGAAATCAGCTATCTACTAGTGGTAAAAAAAAACACAGGAATTTTCAATCTTATAGTTATTAAAAAATCACTAGCAGCTATAAAAATATATACGTTTAGGTGTATAACAAAACTAATGTCTTTTGTTTGAACAAACAACAAAATAAGACAGGCAAGAGATTATTTGATAAATATTTTCAAAACTAATTACTCAAAGAGTACTTTGTTTTGAGTTATACAAATTTCTTCCTGAAAAATTCATTTCCTTGAACATATTTCAACATTTAATGTATACCTAATGAGAGCTTATTCACTAGACCATATAAGATTTTGGTTCTAAGTGTTGCCCAGATTTTGGAATGAATCTTAAGTATATTCAAATTTTTCCACAGTCAGTTATTAGTTACTTAAATTTCTTTATGATACTCAGTTTCAACACTTGGAAAATAAGTTATTTCATGATAAGGTTAAATTTAAACAATATCTATCTCCAAATCAAGCACTACAGAAGGTGCTGAAGGAGAAATACAATGTACAGATGTTAACCATACACATGAGTAAACAGAAAATATGTAATCTCACACAAACAAAATCAAAATAAGGAAATCATACACACACACACACACACACACACACACACACACACAAAACCATGACCATCAGCAACAGCACCACCGGCACCACTATCAGCATAACCAAAGTAACAGATCAGCCATCATTGGTCACTGATATTTCTCAATATTAGTGGCCTCAGTTTACCGATTTAAAAAAATAAGAAAAAAAAAAACAGAATGGAAGGGTAAACAGCATCCATCCTTCTCCTTCATCCAAGAAACAAACCTCAACATAAACGATAGAAAATACCTCAGGGCAAGTGGTTGAAAAAAGATATTCCAAGAAAATAGATTTGAGAAGAAGCAAGCTGGTGTTGCCATTTTAATATCTAACAAATTGGACTTTAAACCAAAACTAATCAAAAGAGATAGGGAAGGACTCTGCATACTCATCAAAGAAAAAATTTACCAATATTACATATCAATTCTTAATATTTATGCCTCAAACACAAGGCCACAAACTTTTCTAAAAGTAAAACTACAACAGCTTAAATCACATATTAACCCTCACAACCTGTGTGAGGGAGACTTTAGTATTCCACTCTCAGTAATGGAATATCATTCAGACAAAATATAAACAGAGAAATACTGGAACAAACAAACATTATGATTCAAATGAGCATAACAAATATTTACAGAACATTTCATCCACCACAAATGAATATATGTTTTTCTTTGTACCTCATAGAACTTCCTACCAAAATGATTTCATACTTGGACACAAAGCAATAACAGGCACAAGAAAATTGAAATATTTTGGAATATTATTTTAACTGCTTAAAGATGTGTTACATGTATTGCTTCTGCCTTTGTTAATGATGAAAATATGTTTGCATTTGTTTGATTGAACAAAATTAACTTGAGGTCAGGAGGCTCAGTCAGCAACTAGCTGACAGGAAGTGGTAGGGAGGAACTAAGTGTACCAAGGGTTCTTGAGTGGTGATTGAGCAGTATGGCCCTTTTTTCAACTTCTATGAAGTAGCATGTTTCACCTCAACCTTTGAATCCTGAGTTCTACAGAAGAATAGATTTAGATAAAGATTCCTTTAGCAGCCTTAAGAGACCTGGTTCTTGAAGGAAAAGAATTGCTGCCTGAGTGTGGCCTATGAGGCTAAACTGCTGCTGGTAGCTGCAGAGTTTCAACTGCATGCTGGGACAGCAGCTGCTTAAGGTGCAGCTACTCTATTGAATGCAAAACATTGAAATATCTCTCTTCATCCTGACAACCACAGATTAAACCTGGATTTCAAAAATAGAAACAACAGAATGCCTACAAATTCATGGAAACTATATAAATCTCTACTAAACTGGATCAAGGAAGAAATAACGAAATTAAAGACTTCCTAGAACTCAATGAAAATGAATACATAGCATAGCGAAACATGGGAGACAATGTAAGTGATACAAAGAGAAAAGTTAATAGTACTAAGGGCCTACATAAACATTTATAGAAATCTTATTCTAGTAACATAACAGTACACCTGAAAGCTCTCCAACAATAGTAAATAATCATATTAAAGAAGAATAGACAGCAGGAAATAAACTGAGGGCTGAAATCTATAAAATATAAAGAAAGAAAACAATATAAAGAATCGATAAAAGCAAAGAGTTAGTTGGTTCTTTTATAAAATCAACAAGAAAGCTAAACCCTTATCCAAAATAACTAAAATGCAGACAGAGAATATTGATATTTAAAAAATCAGAAAAGTGAGAGATCGCATAACAAGAGATACTGAGGAAATCCAGGACATACTTTAAAAACCTGTTATCCAAATAACTGAAAAATCTAAAAGAAATTGATAATTTTCTTTATAGGTACCACTTACCAAAGTTAAATCAAGAGCAGTTAAACAATATAAATACACTCAAAAAACCTATGGGAAGTACAAGCAGTCACTAACAGTCACCCAACCAAACACAGTCCAGGGATAGATTGTTTTAGCACAGAATTCTACCAGACTTTCAAGGAAGAGTTAGCACCAGTACTCCTCAAATTATTCCACAAAATATATGAACATATATGAAAAAATATTAAATAACATACTTTCAAACCAAACCTAAGAACACATCAGAAAGATCGTCCACAATTATCTACTAGGCCTCATCCGAGAGATATAGGGATTGTTCAATACATGAAAATTAATAAATGCAATCTACCATTTAAACAAATTAAAAAGAAAAACAACACATGATTATCTAATTAGGTACAGAAAAAGCTTTTGACAAAATCTAACACCAATTAATTATAAAAGTCCTGGAGAAATTAAGGTATACTAGGAACATACCTAAACATAATAAAATCAGTTTACTGTAAGTCTATAGTCAAAACTAAATTAAATAGAGATAATGTCAAAACATTTCCACAAAAATTAAGAACAATACAAGTTTGTCCACTTCTCTCCATATATGTTAAACAGTATGTGAAGTTTTGGGTTAGAGTGATAAGGCAACTAGGAGATCAAGGGGTTACAAATTGGAAAGGAAGAAATAAAAGAATCTTTACTTGTTTTGATATGATATATTTTTATTGAAAAGAAAAAAATAAAAAAAATTTCCGCCTCCTCCCAGCCTCCCATTTCCCTCCCCCTCCTCCCGCCCCTTTCCCCCTCCCCCCACTTTTCTCCTCCTACATCTCCAATCCAAAGAGCAGTCATGGTTCCCTGCCTTGTGGAAAGTCCAAGGTCCTCCCCCCTACGTCCATGTCTAGGAAGGTGAACATCCAAATTGGCTAGGCTCCCACAAAGCCAGAACATGAAGTAAGATTAAAACCCCTTGCCATTGTCCTTGGCTTCTCATCAGCCCTTATTGTCCGCCATGTTCAGAGAGTCCGGTTTTATCCCTTGCTTTTTCAGTCACAGACCAGCTGGCTTTGGTGAGCTCTCAATAGATCAGCCCCACTGTCACAGCGGGTGGGTGCACCCCTCGTGGTCCTGACTTCCTTGCTCATGTTTTCCCTCCTCCTGCTCTTCATTGGGACATTGGGAGCTCAGTCCGGTGCTCCAATGTGGGTCTCTGTCTCTATCTCCATCCATCTCCAGATGAAGGTTCTATGGTGATATGCAAGATATTCATCAATATGGCTATAAGATAGGGTCATTTCAGGTTCCCTATCCTCAGCTGCCCAAGGAACTAACTGGGGACATCACCCGGGGCACCTTGGAGCCAATCTAGGTTCGAGACTCTTGCCAACAGTAAGGTGGCTCCCTTAACTAAGATATGTGCTTCCCTGCTCCCCTAACCAACCCTCCTATATCCCAATCATCCAGTTTCCCTAAGTTCCCGCCATCCTCCCCTTCTCACTTCTCTCCCCCCCTCTCTCCTTACCCCCATCCCGCCCCACCCCCAAGATCCCAGGTTTTTGCCCGGCAATCTTGTCTACTTCCCATAGCCAGGAGGATAACTATATGTTTCTCTTTGGGTTCACCTTCTTATTTAGCTTCTTTAGGATCAAAAATTACAGACTCGGTGACCTTTATTTATGGCTAGACACCAATTATGAGTGAGTACATCCCATGTTCATCTTTTTGGGTCTGGGTTACCTCACTCAGGATAGTGTTTTCTATTTCCATCCATTTGCATGCAAAATTCGAGAAGTCATTGTTTTTTACCGCAGCATAGTACTCTAATGTGTATATATTCCACACTTTCTTCATCCATTCTTCCATTGAAGGGCATCTAGCTTCTGTAAAGCAAAGGACACTGTCACTAAGACAAAACGGCAACCTACTGACTGGGAGAAGATCTTCACCAACCCCGCAACAGACAAAGGTCTGATCTCCAAAGTATATAAAGAACTCAAGAAACTAGACTTTAAAATGCTAAATAACCCAATTAAAAAATGGGGCACTGAACTGAACAGAGAATTCTCAACAGAAGAATTGCAAATGGCCAAAAGACACTTAAGGTCATGCTCAACCTTCTTAGCGATCAGGGAAATGCAAAACAAAACAACTTTGAGATATCTTACACCTGTCAGAATGGCTAAAATCAAAAACACCAATGATAGCCTTTGCTGGAGAGGTTGTGGAGGAAGGGGTACCCTCATCCATTGCTGGTGGGAATGCAAACTTGTGCAACCACTTTGGAAATCAGTTTCTCAGGAAATTCGGGATCAACCTACCCCTGGACCCAGCAATACCACTCTTGGGAATATACCCAAGAGATGCCCTATCATATGACAAAAACATTTGTTCAACTATGTTCATAACAGCATTATTTGTAATAGCCAGAAATTGGAAACAACCTAGAAGTCCTTCAATGATATGATATATGATATGATATATTTATATGACCCTAAAAATTCTACCAGTAAACAATTAGAGTTGAAAAACACTTTCAGTCAAGTAGCTGAATAAAAGAATAATTTTAAAAGTTAGTAGCCATCTTATAAGAAAGAAATCATGGAAACAACACCTTTCACAATAAAATGAGAAAGAAATCTTGTAATCAGCACCTCTAACAATAAAATGTCTTGGGGGTAACTCTAACCAAACAAATTAAAGACTTGTTTAATAAAAATTTCAAGCTTTCAGAGAAAGAAATTGAAGAATATATCAGAAGATGGAAAGATATCCCATGCTCATGAATGGGTCATAGTAAAAATGACCCTCCAACCAAAAGCAATATACAGTTTCAGCAATATACAGTTTCACTGAAATCTCCATCAAATTTCCAACACAATTCTTTACAGAGTTTGAAAGGGCAATTCCCAAGTTCACATGAAAAAAAAATACCACTGCCCACCTTCAGTCAGGCAAATGCTGAGTCAGCCCAGGGGCCCTTCAACTGTACATTATTACATCAAGCACTGCACGGCAACATCATGCATTGCTTAAATGTTTATGGCTCTGGGGGGTGCATGAGTAAGCGTTTGCTTTTAAGTACTGCCTGTCCCACCTGTTCAGCTCTTTACTTCCTCCTTTCAGTCGACTGCCACAACCTCCTCTTACCTCGGCCCTTTCCTAATAAATTTCCAACTGGGTGTGTTGAGCTCTGTGGTTCATTCTTTACTGACACAGCTACTTCCAAACAACAACAGCTATAGTAATTAAAAAATCCACAAAATATTAGCATAAAAACAGACATGTTGATCCATGGAATAGAGTTGAAGATATAAACATAAAGCCACACACCTATGTAACCTGACTTTTTATGTATTTTGATGTGAAAAAAATACACACTGAAAAAAAAAGTATCTTCAGCAAATTCTGCTGATCAAACTGTATATCTACATGGAAAAGAATGCAAATAGATCCATATTTATCACCCTGTATAAAACTCAAGTCTAATTGGATCAAAGCCCTCAACATAAAGCTGCATACACTGAACCTGTTAGAAAAGAAAGTGTGGAATAGCCTTGAATGCATTGGCACAGGAGAAAACTTTCTGTCCAAAACATTAATAGAGCAATCACTAAGATCCACAATTAATAAATGGTATACCAAGAAACTGATAAGCTTCTGTGAGGTAAAGGACACTGTCAATTGGACAAGGGGTCAGCCTACAAAATGGAAAAGATATTTTTTCCAACTCCACATCTTACAGATTACTAATATCCAAAATATATAAGGAACTTAAGAAACTGGTTATCAAAAGAACCCAAAAATCAAATGTAAAAATGGAGTAAAAATCTAGTCAGAGAATTCTCAATAAAGTAATCACAAGTGGCTGAGAAACACTCAAAGAAATATTCAACATTCTTACATACCAAATAAAGGAAAAATATAACTACTTGGAGATTCCATCTTAAATCTCTAAGAATCACTAAATCAATCATACAAGTGGCATCTCATGCTGGAGAAGATGTAGGGCAAGGGGAACATTGCTTCTTTATTGATGGGAATGAAAGCTTGTACAGCCATTGTAGAAATCAATATAGCATCTCCTCAGATAATTGGGAATTGATCTACTTCAAGTCCCAGCTGAAACACTCTTGGGCACATACCCAAAGGACCTTCCATCCTACCACAAGGGCACTTGCTCATTCATGTTCACTGTAGCTTTATTCATAACTATAAGAAACTGGAAATAACCTAGATGCCCCTCAATATAAGAACAGATTTTGAAATATGGTACATTTACACAACAGAATAGTCACAGGCAAAAACAAAATCGGGGTGTATATCGGCAAATGAGAAAGCAACCTACCTGAGGAGACATCAAATTTTCCATTCAGGATAGAAGTTGAGTTAGCCTTAAGTAATCAGATAAATAGTTGATTTCTCAGGAATATTTGGGCCTTAGGTTAGAAAATTAGGTTTGAATATTTACTGCTACTAATAGAAAACAATGGTCAGAAATAATTAATAAACTTGCTCTTGCTAAGCAAGTTTTAGCAACCTCTAGACCTCAGGAACCAGTACAATAAAAACAGTGTTAGGCATAATTGATATTTCAACAGCTAACCATATTGTAACAGTTAGAAAACATGAACAACTATCAATGGTTATTTTCTTGTATGCATGACAAGTACTGCTAATTTTCTAATCATAATTCACTTTTTGTTCTTCCTAATTTAAGTAACTATTATTTTTTTCAGAATCAATACAGGACAGAGAGCCACAATACAATATTTACTAAATTTTTTTTTCACATGTAGGAATATCAGTATAATAATGAGATATAAATCACTGCCTTAAACATATGAAGAATCAGAGAAAATGAAAGACCCCTGGGCTGGGCCTCTAATCACATTGTGGGGCCATCTTATCAGCTCTGTATTATCTAAAATACAAGTTACTATTCCAGAGGGGAAGAGTTATTTATTATATAATTATATTCTAGATCTGTCTTGCTAAGAATAAAACAGATCCAACAGGCACATGAGAAATTTGAAACTTCTCGAAGGATTATTCCAATATTAATGTGTTTCATTGCTTTATTTTCTCTACAACATGTCTTCTCTTTGTTTTTCCATCTCCAGTCATCTGCCAGGGCATTTCACATTCTTCATTCCTTTAATTTCTACAATTATATACTCTAGTTTTTATAATTATGTATTCTTTGTGCTGGGTAAGTTTTTCCAAACTTTCAAATATCTGTATTAGCTGACTCCTCAGGATTATCATAAACATATTTTTCTTGATGCTTAATTATACAATAAATTATGAATATATCCTCTCACAATTATTGCTTAAACTTTTTACCCATCAATTTGGAATTTTCTCAGTTGTGTATTGCATGTGAAACTTAGTGGAAGAAAACATCCTTCCATACCATTACTTATAGTTTTAGGGTATACCTGAAATGCTTTTCAGTTTCAGGACTCCTTTGAAACACTTAGCTGAGCTACATTTTAAAAAAATTATTTATCTGTATTTGGATGTCATTTTATTAAGAAAATGCATAGATTTGTGTCTATTACAGATTCATTTCAGATTGAACCTTTGGTTCAAAAGTTGAAAGTAGTTATCTCCTTAATTCATCTCCATACTGAAATACATTTTCAATAGGTAGTCAAATCTCATTTCTTTGTACCAAATTTCAATGACTACATGTGCCTCATATTGAAATTCAAGTCTAATATATCATTTTCTTTAGAAATATATTGGATTAAAACATAATGAATTCATTTCTAAATCTAAACTTAGTGTTTTATTTCTTAATTATCAACATATTGGTTCTATTAGTATTTGGCTTTTGGTGCTATATGTTAAGCACACATGCATGACAAAGAAAAAGAAACAAAAGAAAAGAAAACCTCACTACATCATTCCATTATCATGACATATATGGTCCTATATCTTCTCCATATAATTCACAGACCTTGTAGATATTTATAATTAGACCCTTTTTAGTAGTTTTATAGTAACATTCAAGGAACATACTAAAATAACCAAGAATCTTACTGATTAAAAATTGTATTGTTTTATAAAATTTCCCTTATATTATGAAATCAAAATGTGTGACAAGATTTCATATCTCTCATATGGCATGTAATGATCATGGAAATCACAATTTCTGATATCACAAGTACAGAACTGGAAAACTGAGAATGATTATTTTTTTAGATTCATATTCATTATAGAACAATATCCAGATTTCAAACATCAAGATTAAACATAAACAATATATTGTAAGTCAACTTCTCATGAAAATAATTAAAAAATTTATCACATGATATTCGAATACCTTAATTTTAATATTCATTATCATATTTATGAAAATTTCTAAATTCTAATGCTAATGTACTACTATAAAAGAGCATCATTATAAACTCTTTGTGAAAAAAAATCTCATAATCTAATTTGTGATTTTTCAAGCTCTTCTCAAACTGTAGTTGCACAATATGTGACCTACTCAATAATTTAAAGAGTTTGTCTTAATTTGATTAACAACATTAATGCCATTTCTGGAGTTGTATTTGTTCTCAAAGACACTAGTGCTTAATAGTGACTGAAAATATGGTGAATTGCCAAAACACCTAGAAAGGTAAATTGTGTTTATCATCTTTCGCAAAGAAAGCTATTTTTCCAGTTACTTTTCAAATATAGAAGTAATTTTAAAAATCATGAATGACACATCTCAATTTAAAAAAAAATACTTGTTCTCCTGAGAAAAATGAACATACATATTTAAAGCAATTAAACTAAATGGATCAGATATAAGCCAAATTTTCTTCCATTCTCTCTACTAACTGTAATATGAAAACTTTATAATTGGATTTCCTTTGTTTTGTTAGTGACAGATCATCAAATCATTTCTAAAATGCATTTATACTTTAAAAATTAATATAAACAAACATTTCAATTTTCTCCTAACTTTATCAATTGATGCAATTTGGATGATAGGTTAATTTTTGGTGTTCTAGAAAGAACCTGGCAGGGTTTAAGGGCAGAGATGAATATTTCAAATACAGGTGGTCAAAGAGTAACAAATGACTACCATTCTAGGTTAGTGTAGTGTGCAGAGTGAGGAAACAATTACTCAACTCTGTGTGCATGTATAGACCAAAGAAAGTAATGGCAGCTGAACCTAAGGCTACATAGCGGATCCCTTAAGTTACAATTTAAGGATACTAAAAGTGGTTTCCCACAATAAATACAAAAACTGTATTGTCAAACAGAAGAACTGATGTGAAAGTTGTGTTGAAAAGAAAACATGTGAGAAGAAAATAGGATTATTTTTAAAGAGATTTTTTTTTTTGGTGATGACCACTTTTCGAAGAGTAAAAATAAAGGCAAAATAAACAAGTGAATAACTAATTAAGCAAAGTAATGAGCTTTAAGTTGGGTGAGATAATAGCAGTCACAAAAAGCGAGGAAGATAAACTTACACAAAATTAACCTAAGCAAGTTCATTTAATAAAGAGCAAAAATGGATAAATAGATTTATTATAACATATCATGCAAATTTTCTCTCAACAAAATAATTGGAAGGCATATAAAAACTATAAAATTTGTTTTATACCCAGAAATGACAAAGTGACTAAATTTTAATCTATAGAATTAATAGGGAAAAGACATTAAGGCAGTAGTTATTAATATGTACAAACATTTAAAGAAGCATATTTTAATAATTAAAATTTTACCATACTTATCCAAGAGTAGCAAAAATGAAATGTATTAGACTACAAAATTAATACAATCAAAATTATATAATCTGAAACAGTGAAAGTTGAAAGCAAAATGTTTTAGAAGGGGACCAGATTATACTAGAGAGTATAGATATTACGTAAATATTAGGACAGGACATTGCAATGAAGCAATCTTAAGGGCTGAGAAGAGAGTTTGAAACACAAATGGAGCTTCTGTAAATGAGGTAACATATCAATTTAATAAAATGGACATTTTTATTGTGAGGACTGTGAAGTTTGGTTTACTAGGTGAAAAAAATTATATTTGAATAATTTAGAATGAGAAGATATGAAAATCAGTCACCCTAAATAATTTACTAATTAGAGGATATTTATATATTCCTAAAAGCCTGTTATTTTAAAAATTAATAGAAAGAAAAATACATGAACATATTTATAACAAACAAAGTTTTAATTAAAAATTAAAATCTCCCCACATCCATTTCAAAATGCTTTATATGTAAAATTCTATAACACAGAGATGAAATAATCTGATTTCTTCATAAAAATATTCAGGTATGTAAAGAAAAAAGAATTATTCCCCCAAAACATTATGTAGGGACAAAACCTCAAAGTAAATTCTGGAAAACTATAATTAGTAATGGATGAAGATGGATGAAGGGTGTTTTTACCCTATGACAAAGCAGAAAATTTACTTCAAAATGGAAGAGTTTATTTAACATCAGAAAAATCAGTAAATTTAGTAAAATGTATTTTCAGAATAAAGTAAAATAATGTGTTAGCATCTTAATAGATACAGAAATATGATTTAACAAAATCCCACATCCTTTCATAATAAAAGCACTCAAGTTGTTAGGAATAGAATTGTACATTCTCTACCTCATAAAGTACATTTATTGAAAACTCGAAGCTGAGATCATATTAAATTATGAAAGACTAAATGCTTTCCCCTTCCAATTAGGAACAATAAAGTATATTTGTTTTAGACAGCTCTGCTCTACGTTATACTAGAAATCTTTTAAGAAAAATAAGACAGTGGAATAAATAATAGGCATTGGTATCAGAAAATAAATGATAAAAGAAACTTTGTTCATATATGTCAATATACTACACGTGGAAAATCCCAAGGAACTCCCTTACTAAGAGAACTGATTATGATTGATAAGTCCTGCCAGGTAATAGCATGCAACATCAATATCCAAAATCAATTATATTCCTATGTACATTACTAGTCTGCAAAATAATTTATGAAGTCATTTCCATTTACAATAACAGTCCTTAGGAATAAATTAACATGAACATTTTAGGTCCATGTATTGGAAGATTCAGCATTCTGAGACAGGCAAGTCTTAGTCAAATTAACCTATAAATTAAAAAGAATAAACTCACAGCACTCTCCTCTGTAAAATTCAACAAGCTGATATTAAAATTCATATGAAAATGCAAGGAACTGGAAGAATCAATATAACCTTTAAAAAGAACAATATTTGACAATTCACACTTATCTATTGCCAAATTCCCATCATAATTACAATAAATGATATGAATCAGGATAATTGTTGGATTTATGATTGTGTATTTTAGATAAAGTTATTGTGTCAATTAAGTGGGTGAAAGGTTGTGCTTGATTTTTACAGTCCAGATTGTTGACTTTTAATCAATAAAATTAGAACAATTGACAAAGTGTATGCAAAAAGATAAAATTGATTTTTTTCCCGATACTATACACAAAGATTAACTTGACAAAAGTAAGTCTTAAAGAGAAAATCTAAAATGATATGTAATAGAAAGAAATGATAACTATTATTCAGTAGAGATTTTTGTACATATAATATACTACACAAAGGATGGTACACATTTTTAAATGCCATAATTAACCTTTACCAACACGAAAATGTACATTTTATAAAGTTAAGATGATATCTACACTATAATCCACTCTTGGCATATACCCAGAGAATTACAAGTCATACTATACAGATGCCTGTTCCTTCTTTTTCAAAGCTACTCTACTCACAATTGTCAGAAAATGGTCAATACCTAGAGGTCCATCACCTAATGAATGGATAATTAAAATGTTACATATTTACACCATGAAATATTATTTACATGCTAAGAACAATTAAATTATGAAATTTAATCATATATAGATGGAATACTCAATTGGAGTAAGGTAACCCAGACTCAGAAAGTCAAATGTCACATGTTTTCTCTCATCTTTTGATATTAGATTCAAATCTTCAGAGTTGGATGTTTCATAGAGGTCAGGAAATTACTTAGGAGCCATACTGAGGGGCTTCAAGATAAGGAAAGCCTAGAATACTATGGGATAACGTGTTAAAAGGGAATAAATGAACAGGGAAAATTAAACCGCAGTAGGGGAATGAGGGCTAAGGTAAAGGAGAGGACATGGGGAGAAATCAATAACACTAAAATCCATCTCAAAAACACAGACAAAAGTATAGTGCTACAAAGTTTTAATATGTACACAATCTTTTAAATGGAGCTGCATAGTGATGACACGTCTTTAATCTCAGCACTTGGGAGGCAAAGGCAGGCAAATCTCTGTGTTCAAAACCAGCCTAGTGTTCAGACTGAGTTCTGGAGGGCAATAACCACATGGAGAAATTGTCTTGAAAAACCAACTAAATAAATAAATTGTGGCTATCCTCTAACAATACAATAATGATGTTACTAGACACAAGAAGCTAATAAAAATCCATTGTCTAAAATGAGTCCGTAATTTCTTCAGCATCAAATACCGATAAACTCCAAATATTACATAACATTGTCGTTGCTCTTTGTAAGACTCCAGAAATTGACCAAAGGACTCCATTGCTGAGTTCACCACCTACTAGAGAAGTAAAACTTGGAAAAGTTAAGATGGGAATGACCTGTTAGCTTTAACCTTAGTGGCTAGCTTTCATACTGCTAGAAGGTTGTATTCAAGATACTGGAGAAGAAAAGTGGTACTCCAATCATATCCCACCATAAAACCTGTGAGCTACAATAATGAATGGTCTGAAAAATCATGCCCACTGGTGCCATAGTGGCATGAACAACATGGGAGTAACCTACCATTTTCTAATTGAATTTAAGTCCCAATCCTCAAGATAATATTCACACCTACCAGCATTACTGAGTCAATAACCTACAAATATGCAATCCATGGGCACCATGGAAAAAAATCTACAGCTATTATTCTATTAAATGAACATAGTATCAAACTCATTCCAAATGACTATTGGCCATTAGCAATTGTTAACAAATGGGATAGGGTGAGATAGTTTTCTCTAAGAGTGTAGAGTCCCTGGTAAATTGACCGTACTTTAGTGAATGCCTATACATACACCCAAGAATATTTTGGCATCACAAATTGTTCTTGAAATTTTAAAAAGGAATGCAAAAATGAGTGGGTTGCAAAGTGGTTGTGTCTAGGAAGAATTATGGAGGGTAAAACTTGACTTAGTGATGCATACTTTTAATCACAGTACTTGGAATACAGAGGTAGGTAAATCATTGTGAGTTTGAAGTTAGCCTGTTCTACATAGCCATCTTCAGAACACAGCATTCCATAGTAAAAGCTGTCTCAAATAAAAACAAAAGAAAAGAAAAAGAAAATTACTGAGGAAACAAAGGATAATATGGGGGCAGGTTAAATGATTTTTCCATGATACCATAAATGGGAAGTTTCAGATAAAAAGAAAAAGTACATATTTTGAAGAGCATAGCAATACAGAAAAGCTACTAATAATTTGGCAAGTAGTCCATTGCTCTAACATGGTATTTTAGTAGATATGGAGATAAAGTAAAACCCTACACAGGCTCATTGAAGACAATACAAAGACCTTGCACTTATCACCAGTTTAAAACCCAGTGGCGGGATATTTTGTACAGTTATATCCACTGGATAGGAGGTAGACATTGAAAAAAATTCTATTTGTTATTTTCCACATTTTGAGCACTATTGTCAGGTGCTCTCTTGAGGAGGGATCTATTATTTGATACTCAGCTACTCTAGAGACATAAATATAAGGAATAATCACTACTCAGGTAGCCTGACTTCATTCTACTACAATGTCTAGGTGAGATACGTCTCTGAGAGAATGTGGTGGTTTGCAGCTCCCTGTTCCCAGACAGTGAAGAGTTTATGAAAGATTACAAGGTGTGGCCTTCTTAGGGGAAGGTGCATCATTAGGGGGTAGGCTTTGAAATATTGCTCAAATGGAATTCAAGAACAAGGGCAGTTTCCAGTGCAAACATGCTATAGAACTGGGCATGTTAGGCCACATGATTCTGGATTTATCAAGAAGAGTACAGGAATAAATCGGTTGTGGAGTCTTCTTAAAAGGTTAAAGAAAGCCATTGCTTAGGCCAAGCATGTGACTGGAAGTTCCTGCACGAACATCTTGAGAGGCAATATGAGAAACTGAGAAGGTGAAGCCTGTATTTTGTTGGAGAACCCCAGATATTGGAAATGTCAAAGCTCTGGTATATGCAGGCAGGCTGTGGAACCAGCCCAAGAAAGAAAACTTTGTTGTGATCAGCAAATAAGGAAAGGTAGTAATATTTGGTAAGCCCTTTAATGTCAGACATGGAGTTGCAGGATTTGGAGTTTGGTTGGCTGCCTTTGTTCTTCATTTGGTCCAATAATTATTCCTATACTCCCTTCCCTCCCTCTTAGAATGATAATGTATATTCTGTATCATTATATGTTGGAAGTATGTGATCTGTTTTTAGATTTAGATTTTACAGAGTGTTACAGATAAGAAATTGTCTTGAGGCTCAAAAGAGACTTTGAACTTTGATCTTTTAAACAGTGTTGAGACGGTTAGAGTCTATGGGGACCTTTAATGTTGGGCTAAATGCAAATTTGCATATGATATGACTATGAGTCTGTGGAGGTCAGAGAGTGGAATATAGTGGTTTGGATGAGAGTGGTCTCCATATGCTCATATATTTGAATGCTTGGTACCCAGTAGAAAAGATTAGGTGTTGTGGCATTGTTGGAGGAGGCATATCACTGGAGGGCTTTGAGGTTTTAAAAGCCAACACCAGGTCCAATTTCTCTCTCTCTCTCTCTCTCTCTCTCTCTCTCTCTCTCTCTCTCTCTCTCTCTCTCTCTCTCTCTCTCTCTCTNCTCTCTCTCTCTCTCTCTCTCTCTCTCTCTCTCTCTCTCTCTCTTTCTCTCTCTCTTGCATGCTTTCAGGATGTAATCTTTTAGCTACTAGTCTAGCAGAATTCCTACTAGTCTAGCACTATTCCTGCTTGCTAACTGCCATGTTCCTCACTGTGCTAATCAAGAACTAACCCTTTGAAGTGGTAAATATATGCTCAGTTAAATACTTTCTTCTATAAGCTGCCTTGGCCAAGGTGCCTTTTCATTGTAATGGAACAGTAACTAAGACAGAGACAGTCATAAATTAGGAGAGCATTGGGTTTAGAGACACTGAGTTTAGATAATGTGGGGCTTGGGCTATTAATGCTAGAGTGATCAGAGGATTATGTGTGTGCCATCTGTGGATACACAACTGTGTTGGTATTTGTGAATCAGAGAGCTCTGAAATGAATCAGAATCTGTTTGGCACACAGGCTTCAAAGCTGATTTTCACCACAAGCAGACCCCAATATTAAATGAAGAGAAAATTTTAAAAATTAAAGTGATATTGATGCTGACCTTAAACTCTTGGTCCTTCTCACTTCACAGCCAACATGCACGTGTATGCGTGCACACACACACACACACGTATATGTATATATACATATATTATATATATGCTAACATATGCATATGATCTACTATAGGAAAAGTAGTATATGATTAAGCACTATAATCCAGTTCCCTGTCATTATTACTGCTTCTGTAGACTTACCATACTTTAGTTAATCAGCAAAAATACATCTTTAAATCTACAGATATCATTATAAATAATTAAATTTTGTATAAACAATGATGGACAACATCTTCCATCAGCTTTTCCTCAAAATACAAGTGCTTCAAAAATAACATTCAACCTTGTTATATACACAGGATCAGTCACATTCAACAGTGCATCATTAAATAAGGGAGGGCCTTCGAGGTCCTGCCTTTCCCGGAGGATCCATTAGATTGTTAAGAATCACTAGAGAGAGGGGAATCACTTTCTTCAGCAGCATGGCCATTGGTTAACTGTCCATGTTCCAAGAACTAACCCCTCTCTCATGATGTGAGCAATCTGAATTAAACTCTATAGATCACACAGAAAAGAAAAAGACATAAAAGGAAGAAGAATCAGTTCAGTCAGAGTGGAAGAGGAAAAGAAATAAAAGACGATAATTGAGGGTGAATACGATACTATACATTTATATGCAGTTGTTGAATAAATAAAAATAATATTCAAGTAAATATTTAGTAGCATCACATTACTATATAAGCATTTGCTGTTAATTCATATGTCAGTGAGCATAATGTTCAGTTAATAAAATAAGGGGAATTTCAAACTATTTCTTACAGACATGTTAATATTTATATTCAGTTGCTTTTATGTAACTATCAAATTCAAACTCATACTTACTTTGTATACAGCAGTAATTAGAGAAACAATTACCAAACCCCCATGATGCCTAATTGACCACCCCCAAAAAAAATCATTTTGATATCTGAAGAATTGTTTTTAATCCTTGAGTCATCCATATACTAAATTCATTTTCTGTTTTTACATTTGCCAGTGCTGATTTTTAAAGCAGTATTTTCACCATTATATTCAATTATTCCTGTAGCTTAGGAAGGTGTGAGGTGAATAATTATTTTGTTGATTAATGTGGTGTTGGGGAGAATGTATACTCTAATGTTTAAAGATCACCTTCATTAAAGGGACACTGAAAAGCTCATTGTGGTCTACATTGTCAGCTTCCTGCATTTTTTTTTACATTTTGCTGTTTCTTGTTAGTGTCCATTATGGAAATTAGCAGAGCTATAAAAATAATTATGAAAAGTTTTGTCACATCATTTTTCAGATAATCAATTAAATGTCCCAAAATTTTATATTGAATAGTTTGTCTTTAGATTGTTCTTTTAGGACATTGCTTTTATTACATAATAACCATTCTATTTCTCCTTCAAAGAGACTTATTCTATTAAAATATTTATGACACTTAAAACACAGTAGATTAAATATCTCTTCATTAGTATAATTTATTGTTTTAAATGCTCCATTTACCTTATTCTTTTAGTACCAGTGATTAAATCCAGAATTTTACAAGTAATAAACAAAGCTTGTCCCATTGAGCTACATATGAACTTTTAAACTTATTAATTAGTAAACATACATGAATAAATATTTAAATTTAAGCATCTCTGTGATATATTTTATTAATATTACAACTATACAGTTATGTGGCCTAGTTGGGTCAAAAGGTATTGATATTCATATTTTCATTGTTTTTGTTTTCTTGTGTGTTTTAGGAACCTCTGCACTGACTTGTATGCTTCTTTAAACCAGTTTACACTCCTATAGGCAAAGAATAAATGTGCCTCTTATATCATTTCGGTATTTATTATTGCTTGAGTCTTTAATGATAGTCTTTCTGACTTAAGTGAGATGAAATTTCAAAAAAGTTTTAATTTGTGTTTTTCTGGTGAATAAAAATACTAAATATTGATTACCAATATTTTTCTTTCCAGAACTGTCTATTTATTAGCCCATTTATTCATTAGACTATTTATGAGATTTTCCCATTTTGAATTTTTAATTAGTGGTTCTCTATATACTGTAGCTATTATTCTTCTGTTATGTGTCAGTAGTGCATCCTGTTTGTTACTAGGGCTCTGTACTATAGTTTCAGAGCAGATATTGGTATGAGTCCAGCAATATTTTCCCTGCTTATGATTACTTAAGATATTTCAGAAAATTTATTTGTTTATTCATCTATCTGTTTATCTATCTATCTATCTATCTATCTATCTATCTATCTATCTATCTATCTTGTGTGTTTCCAAATGAATTTTCTCATTATTTGTTTTTTATTCTGTGAAAAATATAATTGTAGCTCAATGGGGATTTAATTCAATCTATAGATCATTTTGTGTTGAAATGATGTGGGAATAGTTTCTTATTAATAAAGAAACTGCCTTGGCCCATTTTATTGGATAGAAAATTAGGTAGGCGGAGTATACAGAAGAGAATTCTGGGAGAAAGAAGGTTAGAGGAAGAGTCGCCATGATGCTCCCACTCCAGACAGA
>NW_026068046.1:4884953-4969277 GCF_014885135.2 Alexandromys fortis | reverse complement strand
GGACAGCTCTGCTGGAGCAGAGACGCCATGCTCAGCTCTCCCAGGCAGCTGCGACCCACGATGGACTTAGGCTAGAATCTTTCCGGTAAGCGCACCTTGGGGTGCTTACACACATCATTAGAAATGGGCTAGACCAGGTGCGAGAATTAGTCTGTAAGGGCTAGAGTTCATGGGCCAAGCAGTTCTTTAAATGAATACAGTTTGTGTGTTGTTATTTCGGGCATGAGCTAGCCAAGCGGCCGGGGTGTTGGGGACGCAGCCCCGCCGCTTCTTATTTCAACAATTTTGTCTAATATAGACATATTTATGTTATTGATTCTGCTAATCTAAGACCATGGAAAGTCATTCCAAATTCTGAAGTCCTATTTAATGTTTTAGCACCTTAAAATTTTATTGGATAAATTTTGAGCCTCCATTGCTAGACTTGTTGCTAGATATTTTACTGATTATTAAGCTATAATGGTGTCTCTGATTTCTTTTTTGGAAATTTCATTACTAGTATAAACGTAGTCAACTTGTTTTTCATGATCAACTTGTCTCAGATTCTTCAGCATATTCTACTGGCCAGTGGCACCACAACTGTCTCTTATGATTTCTGCATGTTTAAGTTGTGTTTGGCTAATTTGCTAAAATTGTTTCTCAGATCTGATTTGTTGTAGTCCTGAGTGTCTATCTTAAAAATGTAAGAACATGCCATCTGCAAACACAGGTCCTTCCATTACTTCCTTTCCTATCCATATCTCTATTATTCAATTTCCTTGTCTTATTGTTTTTGCTAAGACTTCAGTGTATTGACTAATAATATTAAGGAAAGGCAGTTTTGCTTTCTTTTTTATTTCAGTATAACTGCATCAAGTTTTTCCCACATTTAGTTTATGTTTGGTATATCTTTTTTGTATATACATTTGGTTGTGTTATGTTCTGTTTATTACTAGTTACTTCATGAATTTTCATGGGAAGATTCACTGAATATTATCAAAGGCCTTTACTATGTCTATTGAATCTTCCTGCCTTTATGACACGTATCAATGACCATATTTGAAACTAAATTAATATCCCATGGAACTAACCTACTTGGTTATGGTGCATGGTCTTCATATGTTTATGAATTGTTTATATCACTTACTGATAATTTTAAAATATAACCATTATAAACATTTTATGTTTTTTTCTCTGTCTTTACCTGGTTTTGAAAACAGGGTAATATTTACTTGGTAAATGGAACTCTATAGAAATTTTTCTCTTTTTCTTCCATCTAACACTTTGAAAATATTGATCTGAGCTCTTGTCTAAATGTTTGGTAGAACGAAGCAGCTCATCCACCAAGTCCTGAGCTTTTTCTTTGAGCAGAGACTTTTAGTTATTGCTTGAATCTATTTACTTACTCAGGATTTGTTAATGGTTTTTATTTAATTTTTATATGTCACGTACACTAAGATTGTATATGTTTCCTTTAGATTTTCAGTTTTAGGAATGAGTTTACCTAGTGATCTTCTAGATACTTAAATCAATTGTAACTTCATATTTTTCATCTATAAATTTATTTGTATTTGACTATTTTCTAAAAGTCTTTTCTCTTTTTTTCTTTTTTGACGTAAGAATTTTCAATATAATCCTTTCTCTGTTTACATAGCTTTCCTCATTCTCACCCCCTCCTCTCTACCTACCACATCCTTCCCCCATCCACTCCTCAGAAAAGGTAAGGCTTCCCATGGGGAATCAAAAAAGTCTGACATGTCTCTTCAAGGCAGGACCAAGGTCCCCACCACCACCACCACCCTTTATATCTAGGCTGAGTAAGGTATCCCTCCAAGAAGAATGTGCTTCAAGATGCCAGTTCAAGCACTAGGGACAAATCCTGGTCCCACTGCCAATGGCCTCATAGACGTACCAAGTCTCATAACTCTCCCCCACATTCATTTGGCTTAGTTTGTTTCTGTGCAGGTTCCCCCACTAACAGTCCAGGGTCGGTGAGCTGAGGACAGTTCTTTCTGTGGGAATATCTGGTTAACTATTGGCTAACCTTGTTTCAAAGATCTGTTTTTGACTGGTTGTATTGTTCTTAAGTTTAGCCTCCATTTAATTAATTTTTACCCTTCTCTTTATTAAATCTTTTGAAGTATTCCCTTTGGGTTTGGCATGATCTTGTTTGTCTAAGAATTTGAGGTTCATCAACGTGTTATCTATTTTTAGTTTTCTGAATTTTTTAGATACAATCATTCACTAGTACAAACTTTTTTCTTATACTTGCCTTAGCTTTAGTCCAGAGGTTCTTATTGATTGGCTTTCACTTTTGTTTTATTCTAAGAACGTTTATATTTCCTCCTTGAATTCTTCAGCAACCCACTGTTCATTCAGTGCTGACCTGTTCAGTATTCAAATATTTGTATTGTTTTTCTACTGTTGCTGACACTGATTTCTAATGTTATTACCTCATTTCCTGATATAGTAAGAAAATAATTAAATTCTATATATTTATTATGATTTGCTTTGTGACCTAGAATAACCTTGTTTTTAGAGAAAACATCATAATTACTTTGATTTTGTTTTCTCTATCAGTTGGAGGGAGTAGTCTGTAAAAATTTCTCAGGAAATTTTATTTAGGATATAGTATTTTTTATTTTAATAATAATGTCATTCTTTGAAAGTTTCATAGTTTTGTTTCTATTTCTATGATTAAACACTAACCAAAAGAACCTTTAGGAGGAAAACATTTATTTAGGTTACACATTCTGATCCCAGTTGATCAATGAGGGAAATCAGGACAGGAACTCAAACAGGAGCAGAGTCAATACCCATGGAAGAAAGCTGCTTTATGGTTGCTATTCATTGCTTGATCAGTTTTATTTCTTCCATAACAATGGAAAACCTGGCCAAGGAGCCACCACCCACAATGTGCTAAGCCTTCACTCATAAATCATTAAACACTCTAATTATTCACACAAAGCTAATTTCACATTGTCATGTTTGACAGAGAGCCTGTGGTACAGTTTTGGCCCTCCAAACCACAGCCTCTCTGTGTTATCCCTGAGGAAATATTTCCCCGATGATTTGAATTAATGATGCTGATCCCTTATTAATCACAGTTAGTTTTTAAACCCCAGATAACAAACATTGATATACCCAGTAAGGCAAAGGTCTTGCTTTACTGGTGCTCATCTCTTGTTAACCACAGCTGATTCTCCAGTGTCATTTAACAGGAAATCATAGATTCATAATTTACAATGTCATACAAAAAGCCCCAATAGAATCTTTCCTCTGAAACTTCACAAGCCAGATCTTCATCAACTACATTTTTTTTTAATATTTCTATCTTGCAAACTCCCACAGAATAACCCATTAAGGATTAATCACTAAACATGCAAAGCTTTTTCATCTCAAAGTTTCAAATTTCTTCCACAATCCTCCCAGGAAATAATATGATCCAGTACATCTCAGCAATACCCAGGTTTCCTGGTACCATTTTTGTAAGTCTATTTTTCTTCTATAGTGATAGAACACTGCCCCAAAACTCTACTTATGGGTTCCTTCCTTGGTTTCCCTTAATGACTGACTATAATTTGTAAGCTAAGATAAACGTTTCCTTCACCCAAGTTCTTATTATTTAATGTTTTATCACAGCAACAACAACAACAAAAAAAGAAAGAAAGAAAGAAAAAAAACAGGGGCACACACTTTTATACAAGGTGCACTGTTAGGATCTACTGACTATTATTCCCCCACAACTTTCCTTATTGTCTTGCTATACATCTACCTGGCAACTTCAAGCCTTCTTTTATTTTATTTAAGGATCCCCTGAATACAGTTATTACTGCCAATATATGCATGAGTGGTTGACCATCCACTATGGCATGAGCAACCTACCACTGACAATGTGTCAAAAAAGAATCCCTCTCCCTTGATATTGACAGCCATCAATTGCCAATGGCTCCACTGATATGTATAGTGCCACAGAATTCCTTCCCCATCCTTGATGATATATTCATTAATCTGAAGTTATGAAGGGCTTGTGCAGGTATATACAGCTTCTATGAGATGATATGTCCAATAGGTATATCATGTCCAGATGTTGGCACTTCAGAACGCTCCTCCCCTCCTACCAGTTCTTAAATTATTTCTGCTTGCATCCATTCTACATTCTAACTTACACTGTATCAGAAAACAACCTTGTTGTCTTCAAGAGGGCAATCTACTGTGGTTTTGCTAAATTTTTATGCTCTGTTTATGTTGTATCCATAGATTTGTGCTGAACTAAACATTGGTTAGAAAAGCTTTTATTTATTTATTTATTTATTTATTTATTTAAGATTTCTGTCCCCCCCGCCGCCTCCCATTTCCCTCCCCCTCCCCCAGTCAAGTCCGCCTCCCTCATCAGCCCAAATAGCCATCAGGGTTCCCTGCCCTGTGGGAAGTCCAAGGACCACCCATCCTGAGTGAGGTAAGCCAGACCCAAAAAGAGGAACATGGGATGTACTCACGCATATTTGGTTTCTAGCCATAAACAAAGGACATTGAGCCTATAATTCATGATCTGAAAGAAGCTAAATAAGAAGGAGAACCCAACAAAAAACATATAGGCATCCTCCTGAATATTAACCTTCATCAAGCTTTTTTTTTACGTGTGTGGTCATTAATGTAAAATTTCATACATAGTCAAAATGCCAATTATCAGTAAGTCTGAGTGCTCAAATATTGATTAGATATCTATATCAACCTCCCACCATTCAAGGCTCAGACACTTTAATGAGGAGGGGGAATGTCTTAATTCCATTTCTGTTGCTGTACAGAGATATAATTACCAAAGAAAACTACAAAAGAAAGCATTTTAACTGGGGGCTACATATAGTAATCAGAGGATGAGACCATGACCATCATGGAAGGAAGCATGACAATTGGCAATCATGGTGCTGGGGAAGTAGCTGAGAATTTCTATTTTATCTACAAAGATGAGGAATAGAGCAAGCAAGACTGGCATGGCAAGGGCTTTTGAAATCTAAAAGCCTACCTCAAGTGGTACCCCTCCTCCAAGTTCACATCTCCTAATTCTTACTTAATAGTTCTCTAACTGGAAAACAAACATTAAAATGTATCAACTTAAGGGACCATTACCATTATAGTTACTGTGGTACAGTAATAACATATACTGCAGTTTAATCCAATGTCATTATTTTAGCGTGGACAATGCACATAAAATTTTGAATGTTGAAATCACCCATTATTATTGTGTCAAGAACTAGCATGCCTTCGATGTTCATAAATACTGTTTTTATAAGGTTTGGGGCATCAAATTTATTTTTACATAATTATTTTTGAATTATTTTTAAATGATTATTTAGGAAGCATACATCATGTGACACTATTCCACTTACTTCCAGTCTTTCCATGTTTAACCTTCTTCTGATGATCTCCCACCACACCCAAAATCAAGTCTATTTTTTGTTGTGTGTATATTCACTGCAGCATTGTCAAGGTCCCAGGGGCCAGCCCTCCAAGAGAGGACGAGTCTTTCTATGCATTAAAACTACACCAGAAGTCATCAGCTAAGGAGAGCCAAGCAGTGGTCAGAGCAGGCAAAGCCAGCTCTCCTCTGATGGGTAGGGTCTGATATATTTATTACTGTTGTGAAATATCATTTTAATAAATTTTGACAATATGACATAATTATATCATTTAGACCTTTCCCTTCCACTCTCTAAGCCCTCTTAAATACTCTCCTTACTTAAATATATATACTTTTTTTCAATTGTTGAAATATTTACGTTTATTATACTAAATACAACTTTATCAGTCTGTATAATGTTACTTATATGCACATGTTTTCAGCATGAACATTTGGCATGTATTAAATAATTGTTGTGATCTTCTCTGGAAAAGATTATTTCCCTAGTTCTCAGCATTGCTTAGTTGTTGCAATTCTTTGTCTCTTGTTGAAGCTTCACATGCTTTCCTCTTACACAAAATTATAACAGAAAAATTACCAAAACTAGAAAAAATTATAGACACTTGAGATCAAGGTAAAACTATAATTCTAAATATACATGACAACATGCTTATAAATAATGTAATATAATTAAGAGTTCAAAACAATTTTATTACTGTTTTAAGGCAAAATTCTAAATTCATCTAAAAAGGCAAAATTATTATAAAAGCATTATGCTTTGCATGAACAACTCTTATAACCAAGAAAGTGTGGAACACAGCTCCAATAGAGATGCTATCATAAAATTTTCTGGTAAGATTTTATTTAATAAATTATATTTGCTTTTAACTGTTATCTCAGATCCTTATTCTACCTTGTAGAGTCTCAGATTTATTCTTTTAAATGTTTCCTAGAAATGTTGAAAGTTTAGATTGTACTCATCTTTTTAATATATATCTAAATATATTAATATGCTTGTATTATTGTCCTTTATCAAATATGTTTATTTTTCTGTTTAATTTCTTTTCATATGTATGTGAGGCTGGTTTGGGAATAACTTTTTCTACATATCTGAATATCTTTATTGTTGCAATTTTCAAGTATCCTAGGATTATCTGTTAAGTTTCTGACATTCTTATTTTTTCCAGCAGATTATTTTTATTACTTTATAAATAATACCAATCAAAATTTCCACTTCCTCTCCTCCTCCCACTTCCCTCCTGCTCCACTACTCCCCTTCCCCCTCCCCCTCCAGTCCTAAGAGAGGGCAGGGTACCCTGCCCTGTGGGAAGTCCAAGGCCCTCCCCACTCTATCCAGGCCTAAGAAGGTATGCATGCCAAATCCGGCTGGACTGGGACTGATTGAGCATGGGATCAAACTGGACCCTCTGAATGTGGCTGACAATTGGGGCCAACTGAGAAGCCAATGATGATAATGGCACTGGGATTTGTCTCTATTGCATGTACTGTCTTTTTGGGACCCTATTCTATTTGGAGACATTCTTATTCTTGCTCTTTATTTGAAATAGTCAGTTTTGTCTTACTCAGATTGTATAAAGTTTGTGTGGAGTATAATAATTCCTGTATGTAATTCTAGTATGTATATATTATTATATAATAATGCTTTTATGTCTATAAACCACTAATTTTTCAGAGTTCCAGAAAAGTTTGGTTATAATGGAACTAAACAAACATTAATAAATTGGGGGCAGGATATTAATAAGCGCTGAAATTCAAGATTAATACAACCAAGCTGGCTTCATTTGTGACTTCATAAATCTTTTTTTCTTCTCTTTGTGGATATAAGTTTTAGAGATATACTATGAAAATATATGCCTCTTTCTAATTTTAATAATACTCTTTAATGATATATATTTTCAAATATAGTATAAAATTCATTGATTCTTTTATACATGATAATTTTTGTACTTTATGTTTTGGCAACATCAAGATCATACTAAAATTCAAAGCTATTAAGTTATTTTATGTTTATTTCTAAAAGTTTTACAGCTTTGAAATCAAATCCTATTACCATATTATATATCATAAGCTTTAAAAATATTTGTCACTATTTTATGATTATGATAGGTGTTTTATCTGAGAAGACCAGAAAATAATGTTGCATACCTTGGAACTGAAGATCAAGGATTACGAGCTGCCGTGTGGGCATTGTCTGTTGAAACAAGTTATTCTGAAAGAAAACCCAGTGCTCTTAAGCATTGAGCCATCTTTCCAATCATTTATATAATCTTTATTGTCCCGATTTTTTCTTTCAGTTTCCTTACAAAATTACTCTGTTAGTGATCTTAAGAATATTCTGTAACTGATTTCAAATGAAGGATATATGCTTTTCTTCATAATTTGACTGAATTTTGAACTCTTTATACATGGTATAGATTATTTTACGTGCTTTCTTATTTAAGAAAAAGGAAGATAAAAATAAAAAAAAATAAAAAGAAAGAAACAAAAACAGAAGGAAGGAAGGAAGGAAGGAAGGAAGGAAGGAAGGAAGGAAGGAAGGAAGGGACGGAGAAAGAAACCTAGAAAATGAAGTCAGCAAAATAATTGACTTTAAGACACCGCACTTTGTGTTAGGACAAAGTGTGTTGTGAAATAATATTTCCGTTTTATTCCTATGCATATTTGTGTGTCTCATTGTTTATCTAACTGTGTGTATTTTTCCTGTGTGGGATCCACAGGCTTCTCCCCTCAGTGACCAATGTCAGTTATTACAAATATTTATGCTAATAGAGTATAGTAAAGATAGTAATCATTGTATACTAATAACGTAACTTACAAGTTTACAACACAAATTTAATTAGGTTTATTTTCATGTATTGATTAATGAATGATAATTCATTTTTTTCTTTGTAACAAATATTTAGGTTAATGATCCTTAGTAAAATGCTTACAAAAATGTCAAAAAAAAACATTTTCTAATAAATGGAACTATGTGACCATGGGCTTTATACTGAGTTAAAATAAATTGTACTTCATCAAATAACTTTCTGCTTCAAAGTTGACTGAATAAAAAATTGTCCTTGAGTTTAAGATGCCTGATCTAATTGACATTTCAGATTAACTCAGCTTTCCTAATGTTTAAATATTTTTTCCCATTTTAGTGCTAACATAGGCAAATGATTGTTGAAATCACAGAATCATAAGCAATTTATTAGTGAGAAAAACGTTCTTTTAAACTTCAATTCATTCTTTCACACAAACACAGAACTATGCAAATTCAAACTTTCTTGCAATTCAAGTAACTTCTACAATGGAGGAATAAGCCTCTTACCAAGATTGAATTTGCTATTGTGCATGTTACAAGCTGAACAAACAGAGATTGTAGAAGGCTCTGTTCATTCATGTGCCTCCTTTAAAAAAACAAATACCAGTTTAATATAAATGGAAATGAGGGCAACATTAGTGTGAACACACATCTTGATCCATTGTAACCTAATAATAAAAGCCATACATTTTTTGAAGTTGGATAAATGGATAACGTCATATATTTTAGAATCTGAATCATCACTGTTTTTTGTTCAGAATTTCTTCTCTGCTGAATTTTATTTTGCAGGCTGAAATGATTTTAAAATGTAGCTCTAACTCTAATGCTGATGTGCACAAGTAAACATCTAATTATTACAATTTTGCAAAAATATCCAGTTTACCAAATAAAACCTGAAGACCTGTTTTGTAAAATTGTGGCGTTCAATATTTATAACAAGAGCATAGATCATAGCTGTATAAAAAAAATATACTTTGCTTCAGATTGATGATCTCAGCAACATTGTTATAGTGAGTAGATGGGATTGAACTGTTTTTTTTTTTTACATTGTAAGGTGATAATGAGTGAAAAATATGTGAAGACTGCTTATGGTTTATTTCTAATTCCCAAAGGATAGATGTCTCTCTACTTTCTACCTTTCGAACAGTTTTTTATGATAAAAATTCAGAAGTAAATTCTCTAATTTCTAATAGTATAGATTTCATTCCAAAATAGACTTTCTATAAGTTCATTGGTCAGTCAATTGATCCAGATTTCTTTGAGATGTAACACTTTATTTTCTTCATAATTCACATATAGATTATATTAAACTGTTATTTAATAATTATAATAAAAACGTCAACAATACATTTTGGCAAGAATGTGATGAGAAAGTATCATGCATTCATTGATGGTGAGAATATTAATAGTACACATATTGATAGTACAAGGAGGATACATTAAAGCTAAAATGAGCCAGTTATCAAACTTCTTGTTACTACTCAAAGGAGATGAAGTAAAAGCAATATTCAGCAATTGCTTATCAAGTAGACAGCAATGTATTTGATGGCAATTACCACTTAAAAATCTGCATACCAAAGATAAACCTGTATATCCTGATCACTACAACATTATTCTCCATGACTGAGCTATGGAATTAACTTAGCTGCATAGCCAGTGATGAGAGTATAAATAAAATTCAGTGTATTTGTGAACTGAAATGATAGTCAGCCATACAAAGAATGTAATCCTATCACATGCAACAATGTTGATGAAATTGTAGTTCATTTTGTAAAGCCAAATTGAGTAATTGAAAAATGACTGATATTCTAACTAGCATACCTTTTTCAAAAGTGTTGGCAAATTTTATTATATATTCCTTTTTATTACATATACATTCAGTAATTAATTAGATTTGAAAATATACTATAATTACTTCATTGTGAAATTAAAACTAGATTTTAAACTACCCAGGTGTACATATGCCTTTATGTAGTATGAGAGATTTTTTTAATTTATTTATTTATTAAAGATTTCTGTCTCTTCCCCGCCACCGCCTCCCATTTCCCTCCCCTTCCCCCAATCAAGTCCCCCTCCCTCAAATCATTTAATGGTTTGTTGAATTACTATTATCAAAGTAGAATTTACTCCTGTAAATGTAGTAAATTGATTTGTTCAAAATTATATTTTAAAAGAAGAATGTGAATAATACTTAAAGTATAACGTTTTCAATGAATATATATGGAAATATATATATATATGACAAATTCATTTTTGATATTCTAAAATTTGTAAATGAGTTGGCCCAAAATTAAATCCTGAATATTGGAGCAAATTTATGTGCTCAGCAATTATGTTATCTCTACGTACTGACAAGTTTTCCCTATGTTTACCTTCAAAGTGTTAAAATAATTTGAAAATAGCTATGAAAGTCTCAGCCTGTATTTTGAAGTGACATAGACATAACCACGAAAGTGGCAAATGGGAACATAGCTTTTTAGTTTATGGAAAGTATCTCAGTATGTTCATTGTCTTTAGTATTCATAACTTTGTTTTAAGTCTTCGAATAAATTGATTTATGAAATATTTAGATTATAAGTTTATAAAATGAAGTTCAGAAAATTCATGAAACGACATTATCGTCTTCTCCAAGTGATATTTGTTTAATAAGAAGGAACTTTCTACACATATCGATGAATTTTTAAAAGTCATTAATAATGAAATAGTTATGTATTATTTGCCTTTTCAGTTGAGAAAATGCTTAAGAGGAAATTACTTTTCCAAAATATAGTATTCTTGAAAATTTTTGTATTATTAAAAATCATTTTTTTATTTAAATTTTTTTTTGGCAGGTTTTTTTCTGTTGCTTTGGGGCCTATCCTGGAAGTAGCTCTTGTAGACCCTGCTGACATTGAACTTACAGAGATCTGCCTGCCTCTGCCTCCAGTGTGCTGGCATTAACGGCATGCGCCTCCAGCACCCAGCTAATTTTAAGATTTGTTAGACTTCCCCTTTTCTATCCTAATAATTCTTTTTCATTGCATGACTAATTCTAATTGCCTGATTAACCAGAAAAAAAAAATAAGATTTTAAAAGGGATCTAGTTCTACTCCAATTTGATATGCTAAGTCTGACTGATTTGCATGGGACACCTGCCTTTTTCTGAAGAGAAAGGAGGAGTGAATGGGGGGAGGGAAGATGGGGAGAGGGAAGATTGAGGGGATGGAAGGTTGAAGGAAAGACCTGGAAGGACAGGAGAGAGGGAGTGGAAACATAAAAGACTGGAAATAAATCAATTAATTTTAAAAAAAAATTAAAGAAGAGAATTATTATTTTATCAAGTGGTATTTTAAATGTTTTGTTTGTAATGTCAACAATAATTTTTAAAACTCAGTGTTTTCCCCCTGTTTTCATTGGTTTATTTTCTGTTTCGATAAGAATGAGCATGTTTAAAACTGTAGAGAAATCAACACCTAGGGTAGAAAAAAAAAAAAAAAAAACAATGAATTTAAAAAGAAGTAGCATATTGGTGATTTCTTCCTTTTTTACTTTTACTTTTAAAAATGTATACATAGTATACATGTGGTTGACAGTTGCATGGCTGCGGCAGACTGAGGGGCCACTGGTAATGGCACCAGGATTTGTCCCTACTGCGCGAACTGGCCTTTTGGGATCCTATTCTCTTTGGATGATACCTTGCTCTGCTCAGATATAGTAGGGAGGGCCTTGGACCTTCCACAAAGCCACATGCCTTACCCTCTCTAAGGATTAGATGGGGAGTGGGGGGTGGCAGGAATGGGAGGAGGACAGGGAGTGGTATTTGTTAAAAAAAACTAATAAATTACAATAAATAAATAAATAAAAATGTATACAGAATATTCTGCTCACAGTTTCCCTTTCCCTACCTCCCATCTACTTAACTCTGCGCCCTTCTGTCCTTTCTTTCTCTCCATTTAGAAAACAAACATGGAAACAAACAAGTAATTTTAAAAATGGAAAACACAAAAAAAAATGCACAAACAAAAAGTCTACCGTAGTCCACAAAAAAAAAAAATCACAAAACCTGAAACTATAATATAAAAGACAAGTAAGACAAAAAAAACTCCCAAACAAAGAAAGATGAGACATAAAATGTCTTACAGAATATCTGCTCATTTGTTTAGTTCTGATTATCTACTTCTGGACATGAGACCTACAAGGTGGTTATTATACTTAGCGAGAACTCCATTGGAGAGAACTAACTTTTCTTTTGCAAACTGATGTAAGTTGCAGATAACTTATTGCTTAGGGCTGGGAGTTGGTGTCCACAACCTAGTCTTAGTTCTAAAACCCCTGGCTAAAACTTGCACTGACCATATGGGTGTGGCCACTGTCTCCGTGAGTTCATATGTGTATCAGTCCTGTTGTGTTTGGAGAACTCAGTTCCCTAGGTGAATTAAATATTACTTTTAAAAGTCTCAAAAATGTTAAGAAAATATTTGAATAAGTTAGAGTAGATATTTTTGGTTGCTATAAATTTTGCTGCTTAACAGCTATGATAAAACAATTAGCATTATTTTTAAAATTATCTTATTGATTTAAATCATCATTTAAGCTATGATGTGATTTATCACAGCTAATACCTCTGAGAAATACATGTCTTGATGATAACAATCAACAATTTTACAGAATTAACATAGTGATACTACAATAGACACTTTTAATGGGCATTTTTAAAACTAGCAGGTTCCTAGTTTTGTTCTAGGACTAAAATAATGGTTCATTCCTATGCACCTTATTAGCTGAGACAAATACGAATATTCTCAGGCAGTATAACAACTTGTTTTCATCAGGCTAAGAAAAATACTCATGCACTAATACCTTCAAACTACTGAAATCAAGAACAAGACAAAGTTGTTAACTCTCTCCATATCTATTCAATATAGTTCTTGATGTCCTAGCTAGAGCAATAAGACAACAAATGGAGATCAAGGGGATACAAATCAGAAAAGAAGAAGTCAAACTCTCACTATTTGCTGATGATATGATAGTTTACATATGTGACCCCAAAAATTCTACCAAGGAACTTTTACGGCTCATAAACACTTTCAGTAATGTATCAGAATACAAGATTAACTCAAAAAAATCAGTAACCCTCCTTTACACAGATGATAAATGGGCCTGGAAAGAAATCAGAGAACTATCACTACTCACAATAGCCATAAATAGCATAAAATATCTCGGAGCAACTCTAACCAAACAAACAGAAGAACTGTATGACAAGAACTTTAAATCTTTGAAGAAAGAAATTGAAGAAGACACCAGGAAATGGAAAGGTCTCCCATGCGCTTGGGTAGGTAGAATTAACATAGTAAAAATGGCAATCTTAGCAAAAACAATCCACAAATTTAATGCAACGCTGACCAAAATCCCAGCAAAATTCTTCACAGACCTCGAAAAAAAGAGTACTCAACATTATATGGAAAAGCAAAAAACCCAGGATAGCCAAAAGAATCCTGTACACTAAAAGAACTTCTGGAGGCATCACAGTCCCTGACTTCAAACTCTACTACAGAGCTACAGTACTGAAAATAGCCTGGCACTGGCATAAAACCAGACAGGAGGACCAGTGGAACCCAATTGAAGACAATATCCACACACCTATGAACACCTGGTTTCTGGCAAGAAAGCAAAAAATAACAAATGGAAAAAAGAAAGCATATTTAACAAATGGTGCTGCCATATCTGGATATCAACATGTAGAATAATGAAAATAGATTCACGTATATCACCATGCATAAAACTCAAGGCCAAATGGATCAAAGACCTCAACATAAAGCCAGCCACACTGAACCTCATAGAAGAGAAAATTGGAAGTACACTTGAACACATTGACAAAGGAAACCACTTTCTAACTAGAGCCCCAGTACCACAGACACTGAGGAAAGCAATTAATAAATGGAACCTCCTGAAACTGAAAAGGTTCTGTAAAGCAAAGAATACAGTCAACAAGACAAAATGTTGGCCTACATAATGGAAAAAGATCTTGACTCCACATCAGACAGATGACTAATCTCCAAATTATATAAAGAACTCAAGAAATTGGTCATCAAAAGAACAAATAATACATCCCATGTTCCTCTTTTTGGGTCTGGCTTACCTCACTCAGGATAGTGTTTTCTATTTCCATCCATTTGCCTGAAAACTTCAAGAAGTCCTTGTTTTTTATTGCTGAGTAGTACTCTAATATGTATATATTCCATACTTTCTTCATCCATTCTTCTATTGAAGGGCATCTAGGTTGTTTCCAGGTTCTGGCTATTACAAACAATGCTGCTATGAACATAGTAGAGCATATACTTTTGTTGTATGATAAGGCCTCTCTTGGGTATATTCCCAAGAGTGGTATTGCTGGGTCCATGGGTAGGTTGATCCCGAATTTCCTGAGAAACCTCCATATTGCTTTCCAGAGTGGTTGTACAAGTTTGCATTCCCACCAGCAATGGATGAGTGTACCCCTTTCTCCACAACCTCTCCAGCAAAGGCTATCATTGGTGTTTGGATGCTCACCTTACTAGAACTGGATGGAGGTGGGTGGTCCTTGGACTTCCCACAGGGCAGGGAACCCTGATTGCTCTTTGGGCTGACGAGGGAGGGGGACTTGATTGGGGGAGGGGGAGGGAAAGGAGAGGTGGCGGTGGGGAAGAGACAGAAATCTTTAATAAATAAATAAATAAAAGAAACAAAAGAAAAGAACAAATAATACAATAAAAATGGAGTTTAGACCGAAACAGAGAACTCTCCACAGAAGAATATAAAAATTGCTCAAATACACTTGAGGAAATTCTCAACATCCTTAGTCATCAGAGAGATGCAAATCAAAATAACTCTGATATTCCAAGATAAAAAAACACTGATGACAATTTATGCTAGAGAGGATATGAGGTAAACACTCCTGCATTTCTGGTAGGAATGCAAACTGGTACAGCCCCTTTGGATATCAGTATGGCGATTTTTCAGAAAATTTGGAAACAACCTTCCTCAAGACCCAGCAATTCCACTTTTGGATAAATATCCAAAGGATACTCAAGGACATATGTTCAAATATGTTCATAGCTGCATTGTTTGTCATAGTTAGAACCTGGAAACAAACAAAATAGAACCTGGAAACAACCAAAATGACCCTCATCCTACGAATGGATGAGGAAAATGTGGTACATTTACACAATGGAGCACAGCAGAAAAAAATAATAACATCTTGAAATTTGTAGGCAAGGGGATAGATCTAGAAAACATCATATTGAGTAAGGTAACCCAGACCCAGAAAGACACATAGATCATATTTACCCACTCATAAGTGGCTTTTATACATAAAGTAAAAAAAAAGCCTACAAATCACAATCCCAGAGAACCAAGACAACAATGGGGACACTAAGAGAGACATACATGGATCTAGTCTACATGGGAAGTAGAAAAAGACAGGATCTCCTGAGTAAATTCAGAGCATGTGGACCATGGGAAAGGGTTGAAGGGGAGGAGAGAGGAAGAAGGGAGTGGATCAGAGAAAAATATATACCTCAACAAAATTAAGAAAAAAAAAACGAGAAAAATATAGGGTGGATAGAAAAAAGAAAATTAAATTAAACCAACAGAGACACAGGAAACTTTGAAATCCTACTAGAGTATAAACATTAGTTACTGAGGATTGTCACTCATTTTCCCTCAGATTATAATATTTTGAAGTGTTAATTCACAAATATTTAGTTATAGGACTAGAAAATATAATGTCTGGTGACATATGTTCTGATCTTATAGGACCAATAAAAACAAGTTATAATCTTAATAGTTTTTCTACTTATCCAGAGTATTTTTCTAGCCTCCCCCACCACAAAAGCAGTCACTGATGATTTGAGATAAGAATCCATTATGGAACATCAATAAAATCTAGTTTAATGAACAATGATTAAACTTTATATGAAATATTTTGGATCATATTGGTAACTAAACACACCTGCTAAAGTTTCAGGAAATACTTGCTCCATATGGTAGCTTTCCTCTGTGTACTACAACTCTTCCCTAATATCAGAGCAGAGACTTCTATTATTAGAACATAAGTGGTCATCATTCAGCAGGGGTTTAATGTCCCCTCAGTTTAGTATTCTCAAATTATAATTATAACACTTTCTAAAGTGACACAAGAATATTAATAGTATATAACACATTGGGTCCATAAAATTAATATTGGGATTAATGTGATTATGGCAAAGAATGCATATTCTTAACACTCCAATATAGACACTGTTGTAGCTCATGAATATTGACTTTTGCTTCAACATAGTATATATTATATAATTTTAATCATTTTCTTACCATTTTATTTTCTCTAATAATTCATTAACATCATATCAAAATGGATAATTTTAGTACTGTTAATTTTATTTTTTTTATTTTTAACATGCATCAAAATTCATGAAATCATTTCATTAAATGTATGCCATTAAATTAATTTCAGTATTTTGGGAAGAAAACATTTCAGTGGATCAGCTACTTCACACTTTGACTACTGCTTTAAAATTATTCTCTTCATAGAAATTCTGCCAGTAGAGCTGCGGGGTCAAGGGATATCTACAATTTATAGCATATAGTTCACACTGAAACATGAACTATTTTAGGTCCTATGCCAATTTGTTTTACCATTAAAGCTGAAACACATGAGTATTTAAGCTTTCATACATAAGGTGACTTCACTTTGGATGCATTTCCAAAAATATTCAATAACCACTTGCCTTTTTTTGAAAAATATGTAAAAATTATTTGTATGTTTTACTAAGGTAATATTGCTCATACATTGGGCTGTTTTCTTTATATACCACACAAGCAAATAATAAACTATGAGTAGTGCTGATATTTTTCCTGCATTATAGCTTTTTAAAGTTCCGTTTATTATTTTACTTTAAAATTTTATACTCACACAAATACAATATGAACATGATGAACATTCTGCCCTACTTCATGCATGACTTTTATTATTTGATAAATAAAACCTTAAACATTTATGTTACTTTAATTAGCTCATATGTTGAGCTTATGAAAGTTTCTACTAGGAATCTAAAAATCTTCAGATGACAAGCACAAAATTGTATTGATTTCTTGCTAAATTCATGTTCCTTACAACTGTGTCATGTTTCACATGATAAGGTGAGTAATCCATATCCTTGTCTTTATAAATAATGAGCACTTAATAATTAACCTGCAGCATTACTTTGAAGACTGAAAAACTGTTAATAAAAGCTTTTGTAATATGAAAGAAACTCAATAAATGCTTTTTTCTTATGAGTTGCTACATAATTATGACTTGACATTAAGTCTATTTCTAATATTTACAATTTACATAATGCATTTTCTAGCCATGCACTGGTAAAAATAGATGTATAGACACATTCTAGACTATCCTGCATTATGTGAGTATTTTTTAAAACACAATTTTATAAGTTCTATATTTAAATTTTTTTCTTTTTAGATAATTTTCAAAAATACTGCAGCATTTCAAATATGCCAAATCAAAATTTTCGTATTATTATTATCAATAAATATTAGGAGGTTCTTTCATTACAAAATGCACTAACATATATATTACTATTAATTACAGTTTCTAATTTAATAAAATTGCCTTAGTTTGTACTGAATTTCTTGTTACCCTTAATATATTTGTTTTATATTATATAATATTTATTAAGTGTACTATCCTGTTCATTACAGTCACAGATTTTTTTCTTAGTTTGGCATTGGAGTTAGAACCAAGAGTTTTGTTTGGCTTAGGAAATTGTTTTATCACTAAGTTACAACCCTAGAACTTGACTTGCTGAGTCAGGCCTTTGCTCTTTGTTACCGGCTCACATCCAACTAAGAACTCTCGCAAATCCAGATCCAAAGTGCTGGGATTATAAATGTGTGCCAACATGATAGCAAGTTCATAATGTCTCTAGTATATGTTCAATACCTCAAACAAGCTAAAAAGCTATTACACTTTCTTAGTTATTAATATTTATGCATATATAAAAATGCAGTCTGCTAAATCCATAGAAAATTTTCTTAATCATTATTAATACACACAACTGTATATATATATATATATAGTATATATACAATGTATACACAATATAATACAATATAAACAATCATGTATATGTATGCATATATACAATTTTCTGAGTTCATTTTTTGTTGCATGTTTGTATGTGTGTTCATTGCAGACCCTTTGGGATTGCATAACCTATCACAGGGTTCTTCATTGGAGGGGACTGAATCTATTTTTTTTCAGCTTGTAGATCTTCATCTAGAGGTAGAGAATTCAACCCCTTTTTGCCATTATGCTGATCTTATGTGGATGACAATATTGCTGTGATTTCATGGGTATAGCTCCCTTATCATATCTAGACAATACAATTGCAGAGCAGATGTAGTTGTCTTCTGACATTAGCTACTCTTCTACTCCTCTTTTTAGTGCTGCACTCTGAGCCTTAGGTGGAGTTTGTATTTTAAATGTATCAGTTGTTGCTGAGCACTTCATTGTTCATTGTTCTCTGCATTTTAACCAATTGTGGTTTTCTGCAGTGTTCTTCCATGATTCTCAAAAAAGCTTCTTTGATGAGGCGTGAGAGCTATACTTACTTGTGAATCTAGGATAAGGATTCACAATGCAGTTATAAATTATACTGGTTTACTAAAAGCAGCAGTAGTAGGTTTTACTCTAGAGTTAATTACTCTAGCCATGCATAGTTGGCTAGTTTTTCAGTACCAGGTATAAACTCCTTATTTAATGATCAATAATTACTTACAGTTAGATGACTGTTGGTTACTCACAATAAATACATGCCCTATTGCATCCTTGGGAATATTGTGCAATGCTAGTCACAATTGTTGTTCATAGGTATGACTTGTAGGTAGGTCTAGTGATTACTCTTCTTCTTTGACATCTAGTATAGAACCTTCACGTTTTCTTATAAAATTATACCCATATCGAACAGCCTGCCTAAATATCAACTCCAAACTTCAGTGTAGTTTGGAAGTGTAGGAAAGGAGCTTATGAAAAGAACTTATTCACTCAGGAATTCAAGGCAATTGACAACTTGGGCATCATAAATATATACAGCAAAAAATAACCAATAGTGTGAAGAAGAAAGCCACATAGTAAAAGACTCTTCCCTCCTATATGTCTGATAGGAAGTTAAAATCCAGAATACATAAATAACTTAAACAAACAAAAAGCAAACAAGGGGTAAAAAAAACAAAAAAAAATGTCCAAATTAAAAATAAATAGGCTTGGGATCTGAGAAGAGAGTTATCAATTTTAGGATAAGAGATATTTCAAGAATATTTATCATCATTCTTATGAATTAGGAAAATACAAATAAAACAACTTTGAGAATCACTCCAGTTTGAATGGTTAAGATCAACATGACAACCATTAACAAATGCTGATGGGGATGAGAAGAAAGAGGAACTCTATTCACTGTAGGTTATATTGTGAATTGAAGGAGCCGTGTTGGATAACAGGTGGCTAACTCTAAAAAAAGTTAAAAGTATATCCATTATACCACTTGGCATTTGTTGAATGCTTGGCATATGCACAAAAGACACACATTCTGTACCACAGACACTTTCTCAGCCATGTTAATTGTCCTCTATTCACAGGTACTAGGAAATGTCACTTAGCTGGAGTGGAACAATGGCATATGTAATTCTATTCAAATTAAATAAACTAGATTATGAACGATGCAAGAAAATAGATGAAACTAGAAAATATTACACTAATTGAAGTAATGCAGACAAATTCTGTCTGCTCTCTCTTGTATGTGATTCCTACCACTGAATCTTCACATGCAAATATATAACCTGGAGTAACCACAAAAAGCAGGAAAGTAAAGATGAACCAGTACAGGGGGTTGTGAAGAATTACAAAGAAGTCATCAGTAGGACACAGCAATTATAAAAAGAGAAATGAGGGAAATTAATAGGGGAGATTTAACTCTGTAATGGGCAGGGAGAGCAATACAGAGGAGGAGGAAGGGGAAGGAGCCAAAATAACACTAAGGATTCTGATAAAGCCAAAGGAAAATATTATTTTATTTTTACCTCAAAAATACATATATACTACATATATATATGTGTGTGTACATATATAAATATTTTCACTCAATTAAACTCATAAATGTTATTATTTCTTTTATTCTTGAGGTTATAATACACATTAAATACATATATAAATAGTGAAAATCAAATTATACTATTTGAAGTGCTGCTCTCCTACAAGAGCCATAGATTTTCTACCAACATTCCCAGTACCAGACATGAGAAACCTCTCTTAATGTCATTGATCAGCAGAATCTAAGAGCTGCTAAAATAATGTATGCTATAACAATTGTGCTTAGTTGCCATTCAGGACTTCTTGAAGGTAAGACCCTGTTGCTGAACACACCACACACATGGGACCAAAGAGCAAATAAATAGTGAAATGAAAGAAAAGGAGATTTATTAGATGAAACACATTTTGAAAACGAGGGGGAAAAATCTAGCAAAATTCCAAGTGCAGCTTTAATGTACTGACAGGATGTTTATGATTAAGGATATACCAAGACATATGAACAACAAAGCATTCCTGGTTAAAGTATGTGATTTATATTTAACCATTACTCTCTAAATTCTAATCTTTTCTTCGTGGTGGTCTGACAAGTTGTCTTATCTGCACTGTGTGAACTACCAATTTCCTCTTCTTTCTCGGGGAGATAAGTTTACCCTCTGGCTGGCAGCAGGTTTCAGCATTTTTCTTCTCTCTGGGTGAAATTCCTAGGTAAACTTCAAATCCCTGTGGTATCGTGTTTCAGCCATGTGGTATTGAAAGGGAGGTACAGAGGAGAACTTTTAGAATATCTTCATTTCTTACTAGCATGCCAATAATGATAGCAGTAATTATTTACTTTTATAGGAATGGTGAAATTCTTACCATAAGCAAAATTTCCATCTCATGTTTCCATAAGAAATTAAAAATATTCTCACTTCTCTACATTTTCACTTATACTACCAGCTCTGGCAAGGATCATGGAAGCCTCAGTAACAAGGCCCTGTGTTCTGCCCGGTGTTACCAGTACCATAATATAGCATGCAATGAACCTACAGAACATAGAATCCAGCAACTCCTTTCTTAAAACGAAGTTCCATGCGCTAGTTACCTACTAAATCTTGAGACAAGTTTATAATTCAGTTTTGTTGTAACCTGTTACAGGTATTAAAGTGCTGGAATACAAGTCTGAAACCAGAGGCTAAGTATCTCCCCTTTCACTACACTCTTCTAGAGACACTATTAATATGCACTTTCAGATTCCTTAGAATTTTTAAAGGAAAATGGGCATATAAATAGCAGTTTCTACTCATGTGTTCATGGAGTATAATGATTACATTGTACTGCTCAGTGCTAGCATGTTCCATTACCAGGAGAATATTTCAAACAGAAGTGTGCCCTAGTTGCTCAATTAATTTGTAGCTTGTGAAAATTTATTATTAGAATTTTGAGGATGTTTTTTTTAGAAGCTTTAAAAGTAGTCTTTCTTTTCCACTCAACTTACTCTTCTGGAGCTAGTGACACAATGAATTATAAATATGCTATTAGAATTTCCTCTTAAAAGTATTGCTTCCAGAGCCTTACTTTTCTGGGTCATATTCCATTCATACCACTTGTCCTACTGATGACTCTTTACATGAAAATCATTTATCCCCATACCATAAATTCATAAATTAATGGTTTATTTTTTATTTTTTTCTGAACAATCTTGTGGAAAATTATTGAAAAGTGAAATGGATGCTTGCATGGTTTCTTCTGGTGCCATGAAAGCTATTCCTCATGGAGGAGGCTTTCAGATTAGTTCTAGCTCAGGGTCCTCTTGGCCCTTTTCCTGAAGTAAATGGCATCTTCATAAACTAGAGCTTATCTTCTACATCTGAGGAAACCAAGGACAATATCAATAAACTGTAATATTTTGGAAGTCTCTTGGACAGCCTTGAACTCAAAAGAGAGCTTCTTATGACTAGCGGTGGGGTTTTGCTAGAGGATATTTGGATTTTGGAGGGAAAATTGACAGTCTAAATGATGGAGTTTCAGTAAAAACTATGTATGTATATTTATACACAGACTTATTTGCGTTATAGTTATTTTTTAAAGTTGATAGTTAATATGAAAATTCCTTTTGACCATTTTAAGCATCCCTACTGTTATTTTATATTCTTCTTCTGCATCTTTCATTGTTAGTAATTAGAGCCCCCCTCTCATTAACTTATAAAATGATTTATGTCTTGGTTTGGGTGTCTATGTAGGCAAAAACCTGACAGCCCATATTTATAAGTATGATGACTGTGAACCACAACAATGATCAGCATGGCACAACAATTGAAGAATGCATTAAAAGTTTGTATATATATATAACTTGGTTGTAAGCACCTGCTCTATAATTAGATTGTATATCACTTAAAAAAAAAGGGAAATCATCTCTGGTACTGAAAACCTAACAAACTACTCAGAGTTAGTGAATTCCTTGATCTTGGAATAGAACTTACAACCACCACTTTATTAAGCCAGCATACCCTCCCCTCAATTGTACTCTAAATATTTTGATACCCACAGGTAACTGTATTCTTCATTTCTCATCAAGCAAACTTCTTTAAAAAGAAAAGAAAACAAAACTTCTCTTCACAACAGATGGAGAACATTACAGAAAACTACAACCAATTAAAACACAGAGTTATGGAGCCTAGTCACACATGGTAAATATACTACAGAACTCATGCATCTAGGGTATAAGGAACATTGCAGAAGAGGGGGCAGAAAGATTGTAAAAACTAAATAACCAGAAAGTTTGCTGAAGAATGATTAATAAAAACTCAGAGACAGATATTGGGGTTCAACCTGAAGACTAGATAAGCAAAGCAGCCAGCCACTGGTTCTTAACTTGACCTCAGTCTAAAAATCGTGACTCTGCCTCCAAGAAACCTTATCTCTCTCTGCTACTTAACTAAAATTTAAGTTCCTGAAGCCATGATTTCAATGCCATAGTTTATCTTGAAACCAAACCCAAAAATAAACCCTTCTTTGAGTTGGCTATGTTAGCATTGTCACCATGATAAAACTAATAAGTGATGTTACCATGTATCATGGATTTAATATTTAATCTATTTAAAACATTTGTTTCCTTATCTGTAGCAGGGAGGGGCTGTTTGTTCACCCTGGCTGCCCAGATAATTTAGCCCGGAAATAAGCACACAGAAACTGGATTAATTAAATCACTGCTTGGCCCATTAGCTCTAGTTTCTTATTGGCTAACCCTTACGGTGTAGGAGGTCGTTCTGTATTTGTGTTGCTTTCATTGGTTATTTATTTATTTATTTATTAAATATTTCTGTCTCTTCCCCACCTCCGCCTCCCCTTTCCCTCCCCCCTCCCCCAATCAAGTCCCCCTCCCTCGTCAGCCCAAAGAGCAATCAGGGCTCTCTGTCCCGTGGGAAGTCCAAGGAAAACCCTCCTCCGTCCAGGTCTCGTAAGGTGAGCATCCAAACAGCCTAGGCTCCCACAAAGCCAATACATGCAATAGGATCAAAAACCCATTGCCATTGTTCTTGAGGTCTCAGTAGTCCTCATTGTCCGCTATGTTCAGTGAGACCTGTTTTAACCCAGGCTTTTTCAGACCCAGGTCAGCTGGCCTTGGTGAGTTCCCTATAGAGCATCTCCATTGTCTCAGTGTGGGTGCACACCTCGCGGTCCTGAGTTCCTTGCTCATGTTCGCTCTCCTTCTGCTCTTGATTTGGACCTTGAGATTTCAGTCCGGTGCTCCAATGTGGGTCTCTGTCTCTGTCTTCTTTCATCGCCTGATGAAGGTTAATATTCAGGAGGATGCCTATATGTTTTTCTTTGGGTCTCCTTCTTATTTAGCTTCTCTAAGAACCCGAATTATAGGCTCAATGTCCTTTATTTATGGCTAGAAACCAAATATGAGTGAGGACATCCCATCTTCCTCTTTTTGGGTCTGGCTTACCTCACTCAGGATAGTGTTTTCTATTTCCATCCATTTGCCTGCAAACTTCAAGAAGTCCTTGTTTTTACTACTGAGTAGTACTCTAATATGTATTTATTCCATACTTTCTTCATCCATTCTTCAATTGAAGGGCATCTAAGTTGTTTCCAGGTTCTGGCTATTACAAACAATGCTGCTATGAACATAGTAGAGCATATACTTTTGTTGTATGATAAGGCCTCTCTTGGGTATATTCCCAAGAGTGGTATTGCTGGGTCCAGGGGTAGGTTGATCCCGAATTTTCTGAGAATCCGCCACACTGCTTTCCAGAGTGGTTGCACAAGTTTGCATTCCCACCAGCAATGGATGAGTGTACTCCTTTTTCCACAACCTCTCCAGCAAAGGCTATCATTGGTGTTTTTGATTTTAGCCATTCTGACAGGTGTAAGATGGTATCTTAAAGTTGTCTTGATTTGCATTTCCCTGATTGCTAAGGAAGTTGAGCATGATCTTAGGGATCTTTTGGCCATTTGAACTTCTTCTGTTGAGAGATCTCTGTTCAGCTCAGTGCCCCATTTTATAATTGGGTTGATTAGCCCAGAGTAATGTGGCAGGATACAAGATCAACTCGAAAAAATCAGTTGCCTTCCTATACACTAAGGATAAAGAAACAGAGAGGGAAATCAGAGAAGCATCACCTTTCACGATAGCCACAAAGAGCATAAAATATCTTGGGGTAACCCTGACCAAGGAAGTGAAAGATCTATTTGACAAGAACTTTAAGACTTTGAAGAACGAAATAGAAGAAGACACCAGAAAATGGAAGGATCTCCCTTGCTCTTGGATTGGGAGGATCAACATAGTAAAAATGGCAATTCTTCCAAAAGCAATATATAGATTCAATGCAATCCCCATCAAAATCCCATCAAAATTCTTCACAGATCTGGAGAAGACAATAATCAACTTTATAAGGAAAAACAAAAAACCCAGGATAGCCAAAACAATCTTATACAATAAAGGAACCTCTGGAGGCATTACCATCCCTGACTTCAAACTCTATACAGAGCTACAGTATTAAAAACAGCTTGGTATTGGCATAAAAACAGAGAAGTCGACCAATGGAACCGTATAGAAGACCCTGACTTTAATCCACAAACCTATGAGCGCCTGATTTTCGATAAAGGAGCTAAAAGTATACAATGGAAAAAAGAGAGCATCTTCAACAAATTGTGCTGGCAAAACTGGATTTCACTCTGTAGAAAAATGAAAATATATCCATGTCTGTCACCATGCACAAAACTCAAGTCCAAGTGGATTAAAGACCTCAATATCAGTCTGAACACACTGAACCTGATAGGAGAGAAAGTGGGAAGTACACTACAACAAGTGGGCACAGGAGAACACTTCCTACGTATAACATCAGCAGCACAGACAGTAAGGGCCGCATTGAATAAATGGGACCTCATGAGACTGAGAAGCTTCTGTAAAGCAAAGAACACGGTTGCTAAGACAGAAAGGCAACCCACTGACTGGGAGAAGATCTTCACCAACCCCACAACTGACAAAGGTCTGATCTCCAAAATATATAAAGAACTCAAGAAACTAGACTGTAAAAGGCTAATCAACCCAATTATAAAATGGGGCACTGAGCTGAACAGAGATCTCTCAACAGAAGAAGTTCAAATGGCCAAAAGACACCTAAGGTCATGCTCAACTTCCTTAGCTATCAGGGAAATGCTTTCATTGGTTATTAAAGAAACTGCCTTAGCCACGTTGATAGGGCGGATCTCAGGTAGGTGGAGATGACTGAACAGAATTCTGGGAAGAAGGGCAGAGTGGCAGATGTCATGGTTCTCCTGGCCCAAGACAGATGCTGGTTAGCCTCATGCCAGTAAGCCACAGTCAAGTGGTGATACACGTTAATGGAGATGGGTTAAACTAATATGTGAGAGTTAGCCAATAAGAAGCTAGAAATAATGGGCCAAGCAATGATTTAATTAATACAATTTCTGTGTGGTTATTTTGGGTATAAACTAGCCAGGCAGCCAGGACAAACAAGGAGCCCAGCTCCTTCTACTACACTTTTATAGTAATTTAACCCATTTCTCTTAATCTGTGTATCGCCATATGGCAGTGGCTTACCGGGTAAAATTCCCAGCATCTGTCTCTAGCAGATCCATGGCATCTCTTTCATTCTGTCCTTCTTTCTCCTAGCATTCAGGTCTGTCTTCCCTGCCCACCTAAGCTCTGCCTTATCAACAGGCCAAGGGGACTCCCACATCATCTATCTATTATTATTGGTTTGAGTACTCATATTTTCCCATGTCTCTTCCATGACAGTCTGTTTGGGATAGAGTCTATCCTTATTGAGTCATCACTTTTACATTAAAAACAAATTCAAATTCTTTTCTGGCACAATAGTTCTTTCTGTTTCATCTTATATTTTTTCTGTCCTCCACTCTCACATTCTTTTCTCCAAGAAACCCTAGCTTGTTCTTTGGAAGAGGGACAAGTGAAAACAACATTTAAGACAAAGGTATAGGATGCTTATATATTTATTTTTCTTAGGAANTTTTTTTTTTTTTTTTTTTTTTGAGAAAGGGTTTTTCTGAGGCTTTGGAGCCTGTCCAGGAACTAGCATATGTAGACCAGGCTGGTCTCAAACTCACAGAGATCTGCCTGCCTCTGCTTCCTGAGTGCTGGAATTAAGGACATGTGCCACCAATGCCTATGTAACTAATGGAAGTTTTATATATTAAAAATATTAAATTTTTTAAACTGGAGATTTGTCTCCAAAATATCTCATTCTCATTTACATTTATACTCTTTTCTAGTCTAGCATCTTGGAACGATTTGATTGAATTTTGTTTCTATACATTTATCACTTTCACTGTGTATCCCCTCCTTGTACAAACCCCAAAAACTCTTTAATAAAGAGACAATATCGTTTCTTTGTAGTAAAGAACATAATTAAATGATGATATTAAGAAGTGACTTGGGAGTTTTCTTAGGAGGTAGAAACATCAATGCTCTTTCAGAGGACTGCAGTGTAATATCCAGCACTCATATAGCAGATCATAGCTATGTGTAAATCCAGTTCTAGGAGTTCCTTATCTTACCTCCTTAGTTCACACACATACACATGTTCATATCTTTGGGTAGATAAAGAATTTCAACTAAAGGTGCATTCTATAGTTCTGATAAATGTATAGCCTAATGAGACAGAAGGTTAATGACAATTATTAATGTATTCATTTTCCAAACATTTATTAAGAGAATAGTATTTCTGAGGAAAATATCCATGTCTTTTGTGAAACCATTGAGAAAACAGTCTTTCTGTTTTCTGAGCATTATGTTCATAATGGAAAGTGACAGATAGGAGACACAGTAGCTATATTTCATGAGAAATGTTATGAAGAAAATTCCCTTTTCCACATGTTGACTAAAGTATTGACTTAACTCTTTATCATATTTTCAAAATTATCATTAATTTAGCATACCCTCAACTCCAATACTAAGTTTTATTTTTAATTATTTCCCAGATACCTCTATTAACGTATTTATTACACTATACTTAAAGATTACCGTGGATATATAAGCTTTAGTATTAAATCCAGAAAAACTTATGCTGACTCTCATAAAACTGTATACGTCTTTGCCTTGATTTTCAGAACGTTTCCTTGCTTCTCTGTACTTGTTTTTTTTTTTTTTCCCCTTTATTTATTTCTGTTACCGAGGTTATTCCTGACTCTGGGTCTAATATATTTCAACTGTTTAATATTCTTGAACTTATCTATCTTCTTATTGTTATATGAACTGCCCTGCCATTAAATTTAAGGTTAGATGATATCTTCTAGGAGAGATTTCCCTTAACTAATCACTTAAGCTTACTCAGTCATAAGCACTATTTTCTTATTTTTCTTTTGCTATCATGTCAATGAGATATCTTTTTTTTTTCCTTCCAAGAAGGCTACACCTAGGCAGTCCATATGTGAATGATCATAATGTTCTGTTGGTCTACTTGCCTTTTGAATACCCTTTCTCTTTCTCTTGCTCCTCAAGATTTAGCATGCCATAAGAAGGGAGGAAAGAGAGATATCAGGATTTGGGGGCCTAATGGAGAAGGTTGCTTACTGCTGGTTAAAGTAATAAAATGGGAGTTCTCCATCTGACACCGGTAGAAACATATTATAAACTTCCCAAAATATAAAATTACAAACATACTTTCCCTCTCTCTCTTAAGAATTAAACCAGACAAGCTTGTCAGTAAACTGTTCAGACATCACCTCGAAAAAATGTGATAGCGCTGAAAATATATTAATAATGTAGGAGGAATATCACGCCCTTAATGCGTGGATGCTTACAGTAATTCACTGCTCTGCTTGCTCACTTTTCTGATTTCTAACACAGTCTAATTTTCATATTCCTCCCTTCTTTCTCTCTCTTCTTCAGAGTCATGTCAGAATCCTACACATTCTTAAACATATACTCAGTCTTTTCACTAAAGGATTTATACTCTTCACAATAGAGATGATTGAAGACCTCTATCATTGAGCCTGCTTGTCTTCTTAGAACTAAATTTATCCATTTCTCTTCCTTTTATCTATCTCATTCTTCCCACCACTTACTAACATTTACAACTTGCCTGTCCTGTTATTTTGGTTTTCCTCAAACTCTAAAACATTCACTGATTCTGTTTTTAAATTGTTATAATCATGACCTTAAACTATTATCCCACAATATTCATTAACTATGCAAATATGAATGTTGTTAAATGACCACAAGCATATTACTCTTTTTTGAAGGAGTGTAAACAATTTTATGAATCAAGCTAACCAAAGTTACATGAATTTTTTGAGTACCTCTAGCACTTAATATCTGGTTGATAAAATTATCACAAAAAAATGAAGAACCTGCCCTCCATTTGTATGCCTGTTAAGTATATTACACTGAAAGAGTGCTTGGTTAGATGAAGGACATCCTCTGTTGAGAATTTTTGACAATCCAAATCTTCCCACTTTTCAGTCTTCTTTCGTACTACTCAATCATGGATGATAGTTTCCAGAGCACTTCCCAATAAATCACCTACATCTCAGTGACTATTTCTTAGAGACATAAACTGTAACTTTTATAATCCAAGAACAATTGAACAATAATAAATAAAATCTAATTCTGGAAAGCAAATGTTGACAATGGAAAAAATATTTAATTTTCTCTTGTACTGTAAGAAAACAGATACTCCTATAAATACCACATAAAAATGGTGGATGTTTCAGGGGCTCATTCTATAGATAACATAATATCCTCAGGACTGCCTTTAAGTGAAATATATATATATATATATAGTTACACAACCTGAATTCCCATTAAAGCTTGCTGATACATTTCCATAAATACATGAAAAAGATTAAATTTCTGCAAATACACTAAAGAACATTAATTTTCATCTATTATACTTTCCTTATAGTAATAAGGCATCAGATGTTTTAAAGATAGCCATTTTCTATGGTATTATGGAATATTTCTATTTCCATTCTCAACTTACAATGCCTATTATTATTCATTACTCTTAAGTATATTAGAATAAAATATTTTGAAATAAATTGCTCTGTATTACAATAAAAGGCTCTTGAAAATTCACACTGAACATTTCCAATAAGATTTAATCAACCTTTAATCCTTTCCCTGCTTATTTTAAAATCAGGTAGCTTGTGATAACGCCAAAAACACAAAGAAGAAATTGCTGGATTTTCCTCAGTTAGCCAGCTTGCTTGAAAGCTGATAGCTTGCCACAAGTGAAATCTGTAATGTAAAAGCAAAATTAATTAGAAGCCATCACTTTTGGAAAGTAGACAAACACATCATTTCTTATCTTGTCCTTTTGACCTCCATCTGCTTTCTGTATTTGAATGCTGAATATAAAAGAACACTATTTAAAAGCAAATTGCACATATATGCATCAAATTACTGTCTGGTGCTGCATATAGAAAGTCAGTTGCAGTGAAACAGAATGTTCCAGAACGTCCCCTGGGGTTAGGCTTCCAAGTAAAAGAACAGCTTCTAGACAACATCATCAAATAGGTTGCTTTTACGATCACCCTGCAGAACAAACTGAGGAAACTGAAGAGTACGCTGGAGCTCTGAATTGAACTTCCTTTTTGTGGCTCAGCCTCCCAAGGATCAGTTTTCAGCGTCTAATTTTTTTTAATTTATTTATTTATTTATTAAAGATTTCTGTGTTTTTTTCAAACCATGAGATAAATAGAAACATTTCTTGGAAAGGATTTACTTTTTAACAGTCTTTAATACATTTTTGTATTGTTTTGTTTTGTTTCTACTCGTCTATTTTATTCTTATTCTCTATTCCTCTTACAAACCAGCTTTATCCTCAGACAAAGTGCCTTGGAAGGGACTTAAAACATATTTCAGTCTGAAATTGAGGAGAGGAAGCTCCATTCTACAGTCAGCTCTACAGTTAACTCGAGCAGCATGTGATACCTTACCATTTATTTATATATTACACTAGACACTTAAATCATCCATGTGTCTTATCAGGTCATTTTCATATCTATTATAACACAGGATAAGTCTATTTAATCCATTTACAGCTAAATGCAATCACATATTTGTTAACTGTAAAGGTGTGGCTTTTTCCTTAGAGACCTACCTTTACTGGTTAGTTTAGTGCTTTTGCAGCAGTGAGACCTTTGATTTGCCTTCTTCAGTTTACTCACCTTGTTGATTGAACAGCCTAAAATGTTTATATCTTTGTTTTAACTTACACATTTGTTTTTTATCATAGTATTTCCCATTCCAAGTATTTAGGGACCAATTTTGGAAGCCTTGAGATGATGACTACTCTTGATGAAGGGGCTGGGTATATCCTTCCCTAGGAGGCACACTAAAGAAAGACAGGTAAAAGACATCACTTCCTTGCATGGGGTTATCCAGAGGTTCTTGGTTGGAAAAGGTGGTAATGATGGTCAAGTGTTGGCAACCCTTAGTCAGTATTATTTCAATGTTTAGGGCCTGGAGTTGAGAAAATGTCAATCCAAGGACCAAAGAACTAAAACAAAGTTAAAGCGGCAAGAAAGGCACTAGGTTTGGTGATATGAGAAACAGCTAATTTTGTTGCCTGGAAAGTCTCACTGATCTGACTTCTAGAGTAGCCTCAGGAATAATTTGTTCAACTGTGGAAGAAACAACCCAGATTTGTCAATTAAGGAGACAGAAAGTGCTCAAACACGATTTTGTAATGAGGGTGTGGGGGGACTCAGGGGTACATATCTGAAGGTAATATTCAGGGTATGCTGTGCAGAGAAAGTATAAAGATTTACATTGTTTAGGGCTTGAGTTGCTTTTTCTTGGTTTTCATTTTTGTTCCTTTTCAGAAATTAGGGTTTAATCTTTGAGAAGTTAAAGCAGTTAGGATCTTTATTCAAGTTGATAAACTGTCCCTTTTAAACTGACTAAAGTTGGCTATGAGAATGGCAGCTATTTCCTTGTTTGTGCATTCCTTTTGGGTGTTCAAGACCCTGAAGGTGACCACAGATAAACTTTTACTTTAGTCAGCTGAGATTACTTAGGGATTATTCCTAAAGATTTAAGATAATTCCCTTGGCTCCTTTAACTTTTCCTCTAGCAGCCTTGTTATCTGTAGGGATGCCTGAGGGGCCTGCTGTACACAAAACTTCCTTAGGCAGTATGGGAAAGTTGTCCGTATCTATTGAATCTTCTTCCCACAGGATGTGTACTGGCTAGAGTTGAATCTCCAGTGACTCCATGACCTGTCTAATAAAGAAGACAAATGACTTACCAGGGGAGTTCCATCATCTCTAGGTCCTGGCTGAGCCAAGGAGGGCTAAAATATCAGTAGTCCTTTTGGATCCTCTTATCCTCATTGGTATAGACTTCTAAGGATCTGTTGCTAAATTCCCAGAGGAAAAGATTTACCATTCTTGTAATTTTAATCTCTAGTAGTACTTAAATAATGATTGGACCAAAAAGAATTTTTTAAATCCTGATTTTGTTAAAAATTAGTAACATCAAATGTATGAAACCTAACAAAGTCAGTAAAACATATTTTCTCGATTAGATTTAATTGCATTTTCCATGCCAGTTCTCACAAATGCTAACATTAGTACATCAAAAATTTTGAGACTATTAATAACATTTAATCATCAAACATATACCACCTCTAAAACTCATCCTTAAGTATCCTTGTATATCTTCCTCAGACATTGTGAGGTGATTTAGCTATAAGGTATTTTTGCTATTGTTCTATAAAATACATCTTTTCAAAAACATTTTCTTTTAACCCTTTTGACTAAAAATTTGTCCTCTTAACCTTTTAATATTATTTTCAAGTTTATTTACTCTTTTCTGTTTATTTTTATTTCCTTAAACAATATTTGAAACAAAATTATATCCTTGGCATAAGATAAAAAATTAAGATTACCTATGAATATATTATTAAACTGCCAAGCTAACTTTTCATTATTTTAAGCCTCAGGCCAGCCTCCTCACTGCTTATATTCTTACAACTTTTTCTTACTATGGTCTTTCAGAGTTTGGAAGTTAAAGTTTTACATTTTAGCCAGGATCTACTGAATTATCAATGACCTTGAGCAGTGAACATTCTTTGTAAACAAGAAAATGCAGAACAGAGAATACAAAGAGAGCCAAAATCTTTATATTTTAACCTTGTAATATCAGTGTGAGATACAAAAGGCATTTACTTCTTTTGTTCGAAGGTGAGAAGCAGAGGACTGGGTTTTTAAGGTGGGCCTCATCACTCCTTTACCATTCCATGTGACTCCGTTTATGCTTTTGAAGAGTCCTTCCTTCAAAACAACAATGAAGTTGTTTGTAGATCTTGGAACCCACACTGAAATATCAGCAAATAAGTAGTAACAGTCAAATCAAGTGCATACAGTCATGCATCAGAAAGCAACATTGGATGCTTAAGTAGTCAACTGGATCTTTCTCTCCACATGGCTGAAAGATTAGTTTCTCTTCCCCATTAGGGACACTTTATTTTATTTTGCTTTTAATTTAATTAAATTAATTTATTTATTTTATGTCCTGATTGCAGTTTCCCCTCCCTAGGTGGAAGGCCTCCCACGGGTATCAGGAAAGCAAGGCATATCAAGTTTCTGTGAGTCTAAGCACCTCCCCTTGTATCTGAATATGCAAGGCCACCCAATATGAGGAATAGATTCCCAAGAACCAGCCAAAGCATTAGGGACAGTTCCTGTTCCCACTGTTAGGATTTCCACAATCAGACCAAACTATACAACTGTTACATATATGAATAGGGCCTAGGTTGAACCCATGTAGACTCCCTGGTGATTCCTTCAGATTCTGTGAATTTCTATGAGCCAGGTTAGTTGTTTCTATGGGCTTTCTTGTGATGTACTTGACCCTTCTTGCTCCTCCAATCTTTTATCCCTCTCTTCAGCAGGATTGCCTGAGCTTGGCCTAATGTTTGGTTATGGGTCTCTGCATCTGTTTTCATCAGATACTGAATGAAGACTCTCTGATGACAATTGGGACAGGCATCAATCTGGTCACAATAGATGCCCAGTTCAGGTTATATATTCATTATTGCTAGGAGTCTTAGCTGGGGTCATCCTTGTAGATTCCTGGGAGTTTCCTTTGCATCAGGTTGCTACCTTTCCCAGAAATTCACCGCCCCCCGTTTCCAACAATCTTTCAATACTCTCCCTTTCCATCCACTCACTTATTTTACTTTTTAAATTTATTCCTCTCACATATTACATGCCTACTTCAGCTTCCCCTCCCTCATCTCCTCCAGTTCTCACCAACTTCCTTCTCCCAATCTACTGCTCCTGCATNTCCCAGTGTTCCCCCATCTTTCCTCTCCCGCAGCTTTACTCCTGCTCTGTTTTCTTTTAGGAATGAACAGACCTTCCAGAGATCTCAACTGAACACAACATAACAGGATACAATAAGACTAGGCACAAACAGCTTTGATATAGACACTTTTTATTCATTAGGTAAACAGTGCTAACATCCTTCGGAAAGTGATTTGCTTTTAAACTGATTTTGAAAGCACAATGTTCTTAATCTTGAGCTGTTTTGCTGTTTTTCCAATTCCCTATTACAGACCTTGGAGGCCCAGTCCTCACTGTCCAAAGGGCCTTGGGGGACACTTTGGAACAATGGCTTGGCTTTAAAATGTGGGAAAGTCTGGCTTGAAAATAGTGAAAAGCTGGTTAATCTTGGTTCTAGAGCTGGCTTTCCAGTGAGCTAAAGCAACATATGAAAATCTAGTAATATAATATATATTACAGCGGAGCATGGGTATTTTAAAAAATATATTTTGGGAAATTAACACTAACATTATCTCTTTCAAAGCTTTTCATTTTATTGAAAGTGTTTGAAAATTAATTCAACCCCTTTATTCTAACTGTATTCAAATTTATATGTATTTATAATTCTCTTCGTTTGGTTTTTCAGGTTTAGCAACTTATTTTTACTTGTGGCATCAAATTTGTCGACAAACAACTGTTCATGGCACTTTCTTATAATATAATACTTTAAAAATATGTTGTAATATACAATGGTCATTTCTGATTTTATTAATTTAGGTTTTCTTTTGTTTTTCTTAATTATCCAAGTTCCCCCTTTCATCCTAATTTTAAAGAAACAATTTTATCCATTATTTTCTACATACCTAAACTAATTATTGGAATTATTTATATATTTTGAGTCTCAATCTCATGTCACCCAAGATGGCCTCAGATTTGCTAAGTAGCTGGAAACAAACTTGAACATGCGAACCCATTGATCCTCCTCTGTCCTCAGCTTCTCAAATACTGGGATAACAAGACAATGACATTACACTTGATATCTGTTTTAGTTATTTGTACTCTAATTTATACAGATTTCAGCTCTGTTATTTTTATGATCCCCTAAATTGTGAGGTCCTGCTTTTACTTGAGATCATTCTCATTTTTGCATCATTTATTTTTCCCTGCTTGCTTCCCATTTGATATAAGCAAATAAAATTATAAATATTTCTATTGTGGTACTTTTGTAACATCATAATTTTTGGTAAATTATACTTTCATTTGCATATGACATAAGGTATCTAATGTATATACATATATTTCACTCATTTTTGACTTATTAATTATAAGGATGTATTATTTATTATCTATTCTTTTGTGTTCTTCCTGTTTGTTTCTATCATTCTATGGTGCCATTCCAATTTGTAAATTATATAGGCTGGCAATATTTTAAAATTTAGTTATATGACCTAACATTAGGTTGGTCATAAAGTATCTTCCATGTTTGAGAAAATATTGCTTTTGCTGTTCATAAAAAGAGTGTTCTGTAAATAAATTGTAGGTTCACTTGATGTATAGTTTTCTTTTAAGTTATCTGTTTCCTTCCTAAATGTCCATTTGGCTTTACTTACATTATTAAATGTGAATGTTGACTTTCCCAACTGTTATTGGAGATCTTCCTATTTATCCAATCCATTTTGTCAGCATTTACTTGGTGCCCCGTTAGATCCATAGTTTAGTTTACAAAGTTCATCATTATTTTATTGTATTTATTTATTTAGGTTTTTCAAGTGAGGGTTTCTATGTACAACAACCCAGGCTGTCATCGATCTCACTTTGTAAACCAGGATGGCCTCAAACTCACATCTCGAGTGCTGGGATTAAAGGTGGGGATCATTACATCTGGCTAATTGTTATTAATTTTTGATGAACTGATCCTTTTTCAACATATGGGCTTTTGTTCTTATACCAGTTCTCCACATAAAGTTACATTCCCATGAGAGATGCCACCACTTCCTCCTGAGCACTAGCCCCAACCTGCTGCTCAACCCTCCAGGCTTTCCTGATCCCTAGGGGAGTGATTCAGTGGAGACAGGCCATTCAGAACTGAATGTTCCAACGTCTCTCAGTAGTGGGACTCTGTATTTGTTCCCATCTACTTCAGGAAGAAGCTGCTCTGATGAGGGCTGAGCAAGGTTGATTCAAGCAAAGGGATGGTTATGGAGAAGCACAGTCTTCTGCTGCTTTGGTGTGAGTTTGTGAGACAGTACTCCACCCTGCTGAACCAGGTCCAGGGCATGCTGCATAAATTTTATGGAAAGAACTCTTTCTGTGCTCACAGGGGCCTGGATACCAAAGGGAACCCAGCAGACACAGTCTGAGGAAAGATGTAACTCCACAAAAAGTGATGTTACACAATTACACCAACTGCCAAACAAAGGTTCACTATGGGAACACTCACATGACTCTGAAAGATGGGATGGTGGCCTGAGTGATAGTCCCACAACAATCAGGTTCTGCAGAGGTTTATGCAGGCCTTTGTCCTTGGTCCTGAGGGCGCTGTTGCCAGCAAATTCTATGTTCACAATGACATCTTCAGATACCAAGGTGAGGTCTTGGGTGCTTTGTCACCGAGGCTAAGGAGGAACCTGAAGAAGAAATAGAAGAACCTTAAAAAAGACAGCACACACCCGAGGTCATGCCTGATGATTTGGGAACTTTCTATGATCAGACTGTCAGCAATGATTTAGTGGAGCATTTGGAAAACCCTTTTGTGGAACTAGAGCCATAACAAGAGATGGAGCTGGACTAGGAAACTGTGTCCAACATCCTGAGCCTGCAGTAGGGGAAGTTGCTTCTGAGGATGTGCAGAAAAGCATATTCCTAGTCCTGGCGGATTTCACCCCAATATAGGAGAACTTGTAGACATTTTCTTGAACAACCATGACAATAGGACTCTTCCTTTCAGAGGGATGGAGACATCATCTCATGCGGTCAAAGTACCACCTTCACAGCCCATACAGAATCTAAACCTGAATCTCAATTTCCACCACAAAAGCCTCAGAGAGTTCAGAAAGGTTAAGAGGAATGGATTAATATTCCTCCTTATTGGGGGACTCTGCCAATCTGTAAGACTAGTGAAACAGGTGAAGTGGAATCTCACTGTGACAGTCACTAGCTCTTCATCAGGAACCTGCCACATGAGGTTGCCAACTTGGAACTGATGGAACTGCACATTAGCAATGGTGAGAAATTACCCAACTTCAGTTTTGTTCTGTTTGATAATTCTGAGCCTGTTCAGGTCCTTAACAGTAGGCCATCATGTTCTGAGATGTGGAAGAGAAGACTCCTACTGCCAGGAAAGACCATCTCAGGAATCACCTTCATGGACCCAGAGGCTCAAAGCAGACCTAATTGAGCAGCTAAATGAGAGGCCCTCACCACAGAGGTATGGTGCAGAAACCAAGTTTTGTCATGGGCAGGAGGATTGCAATTCCAAGGCAGTGAACTACTTGGTCTTGATCTCCACAGAGCACACAGTCCCGTCTCCTGCAGCATATTGTATCCCTTCAAGCAGGCTTTGTTGTCTCAAAGTAGTCTACTATAAAATGCTTGAGTTTGAACAATTTTAATTTCATTTGTGTTCATGCTATTTGCCCCACTATCCCACTCCTTTACTGCCCTGACCTATTAGCCCTTCACTTCCTGTTTTCTTGAATGATATTTTAGAAGAAACAGATATTGAAAGAAGAGGGAAGACTGACCTCCCTCCTCACAATACAGACTGGAGTTTTTGGAGTCATTCCCCAAAGGAGTATATCTCATTTCTCACTAACAATGGATGTTTCATTTACTGGGAGACACAGGATTTGATAAACATTTCAGAAGAAATAAAAAGAAAATCCATATTATTTGTCACATGTCAGGACTCCCTTCTGGTGTGGCAAAATTGTCTTTTGACAACTGCTGTTGAGTCCATGCTAGTGTGGATAACTGAATAAAAGGTGTTTCCAGAACTTTGTTCTTTTGACATGTGATTAGCAAATAGTTCTAAACTTCCATTTATACAATTGGATTTTAAATTTATGTACCTTGTCAAGGTTTAGAACATAGCTAAGGACTTTTGTTTTGAATGGTTAGGTTTTGTGGGGGTTTTGTTGTTGTTGTTGTTTTATGGTAAAGCTTTTCATGCTTTATTTGTATTTGTTAAAAAAAAAAGAATAAGAAAAAGGGGACAAAAATATCTCCACAAGAAAATAAACTTGCCAAAATCTGATAACAAAACCAAGCAAAACTGTGCCTTCTATTTACCTTTGATTCCGGTTCCAGCAATTGTTTAAAGAGAACTAATAAAGTTTCTATATTCGTGTTAGAAAAAAAATTTACATTCATCAGATGTTGACATATCTTCCTCAACTTTCTTATGTGTACTATTTTCAGCTTCAATTTTCATCCTTTATGTTTGTATATCTTTATTGGTAAAGTAAATCCCTTATAAAGTATGCAGTTGGATTATATTTCATCCATTCTGCTAATATATACCTTTATATTAACGATTCAAATCTATTAATTTTAAAGTACATATTAATAGAGATTCAAAATTTCCATTTTATTGTTTATTTTTTGTGTAGTGCAAATATATTACTCCTTCTTATATTTCTGATTTTCCAAAGTAGATTTTCTGTAGTGGGATGATTTGGTTCTTTCTTCTTTTTTCTCTGTATATTCTATATACATTTGTCTATGTCTCTCATGATGCTTACATATTGTTTATAAATTTATATTGCTATTTGTATGCCCATTTAGGCAATTTCTATCCTACGTTACACTATAATGTGCATTCATTAATAAAGATTTGTAATTTCTATAGATTTTTCTCCACAAAATAAACAATCAACACCCCCCCACCCCAACAAACACACAGTTAGGGCCGGAAAGATAGCTTAGGTAGAAAAGGGGTTAACTTTGCAAGACTGAATTAAGGTAGTAAACAGAGACAAGAGAACATCCAGAAGCTCTTAGGCCACTTAGCCTGAAATATACGGCAGAGTAGCAGAAATATCAACAAAAACGGTGCCTCAAGAAAACTGAAGGCAAGATCTATCAAAACACTTGAACTTGAACTCTGACCTCCACACTTACAATGTGGCATGCAATCCTCCAAAAATAAAAAGAGAAACACAAAATGAATGAAAATTAATAAATAATGAAATTAAAAACATAAGTTATAAAGATAGGCCCATTTTTTTTTACTTTTATTAGTGATTTATGTATTTCCTCTCCTCTAGGATTCTATAATTTTAGCCTAAACCTTTCTTCCTTCCTTTTGAAGGACACTGTTCCATCCACAAAATTTTGGTTACTAATTTTTCTTTAAAAACATTAAAAATATAAAATACATCTGTTTGTTCTCTAAAGTTTCTGTTTAAAATTTGCTGATAGTTATATTGAGAATGCTCTTAATGAAAACTACTCCACTATTTTCAAAGTATTCTACTGTTGGTGTATTTTCATATAGTTATTGTATTAGTTAATTTTCTTTTGAAACAATAAAACACCATGACCACGGCAACTAATGAAAGAGGTTGCGCCCATTGAAGTTTCTAGAGGATTACGAATCCATCATGACAGGGAGGTAGAGAATTCCTTCATTAGCCTAAATTCCAAATTCTGCAAGCAATATCTACAGAAATTACTTCACTATGTTCATTCTGGGTCAAGAAAATGAATTAGAAACAGCTGTTGACTCCTTGAACTTAAAACTATGCAATATGAAAATAATGAGAAAAAATTCCAGCAGTTTTTCTAACATTTCATCTTATTTTTCTTGCTTTATCAAACAACTTGTCACCACATTTCTTTCACTATTATGCAAGTGCTAGTTATTTTTTCTTTTCTTTCTATATGAAGAAAAATTTAGTTTAGGTTTTACTTTTATTTTCAGATGGAAGACTATTTTAGTTCTTTAAATTTTTTTTGGGGGGGACCACCTACTTCACCAGAGGACATGCTGGCTATGACAACTCCAGATAGGTTGCTTACACTCTGACCTCCCCCATTCTCTCAATGTATCCCCAACACTATCTTAAATCTACCTTCCCATCATCATCACTGTGTCCCAGTGCTAACTCAGGCAGAGAGTCCCTGCTTGACAAGAAGCCAATCCCTTCTCCAGAATTCCATGTAGTCTTCCAACCCATAGACCTCCCTGTCACTCTCAGTGCCCACCCCACACATTATCTGGAATCTCTACTACCCTTCTCATCAACATGTCCCAGCCCCCAAATTGGGAGAAGACTCTTCTTTGCTTGACCAGAATCCTAAGCAGCCTCCAGATGTCCAGGCAAGCCACCCACCAGTACACCCCCTCCCCTCTTTCTCAATGTCCCTATGTGTCCTTATTGCCATGTCCCAAACCCCAACTTTACAGAACCTCCTGCTCAACTAGAGGTCACACTGACTACTATTAGACCAAGCAACAACTGAAGTGGAGATTCCTTATTCAACCATGGACCACACTAGCCAGGAGACCATGGAGGAAGCAAAAACCAAGGAGCAAAATACTCATTCAACAAAGACAAACTCAGGAATAAGCACCTAGACCTATAATCACCCCAAACCCAGATTCCTGGAAACCAAACATCAGCCAAGACAATTTGTCACCACCAGATATTATCTGTCCTACTAGAGCAAGCCCTCAATATTTCAACACTGCTGAAGCACAGGGAAAATTCCTTAAAACCAAATTTATGAAGATAATAAAGGTTCTTAAAGCAGAAATTAATAAAGCCCTTAAAGAAATAAATAATGTTTATGTTTAGTTACTAGTATCATTTTGTTTAAAAATGCTCTTTCTAAGTGTTGGCTTTAAAGTGAATTTATCTTAGTATTATAGTTATATGAAAATTATGGGGTTCATTTACACAGAGTTTTTTTAAATAAAATTCCTTGTAAAAATACTGTTTTTTAGCTTTTGTAGTATATATGTATGATAACTTTAACATCCATGACAGTTAATACAATTATTTCATCACTCTAAAAATGCTACTTTTATGTCAGATCCAGCAGATATTTTCATGTCTTTTCAAAGTGGCACATTTTGAGGCCCACTTGATAAAGTCGTAGACATTTTGTAGCTTTTTAGAAACTTAGGTTTGAAAAAAAGCAAACCTAAGAATAATAAGAATAGAGGAAGAAGAATCCTAGCTCAAAGACACATACATTATTGTCAAAAATAACCATAGGAGAAAATTTTCCTAACCTAAAGAAAGAGATGATCATGAAGGTACAAGAATCATACAGAATACCAAATCAATTGAAGAATGTACTGGGTGGTTTTGTATGTTAACTTGACACAACTTAGAATCATCAGAAGAAGGATCCTCAGCTGAAGAAATGTCTCATTGAGATCCAACTATAAGGTATTTTCTCATTTTAGTGATCAATGGGGGAGGTCCCAGCCCATTGTGGGTGGTACCATGCCTGGGTTGCTGGTCCTGGGTTATATAAGAAGGTGGACTGAGAAAGTCATGGGAAACAAGCCAATAAGCAGCTTCCCTCCAAGGCTTCGGCATCAGCTCTAGCCTTCAGAAGGCTGCCTTGTTTGAGTTCCTCTTTTGTCTTCCTTCAGTGATCAATAGCAATGCTGAAGTACAAGACAAATAAACCCTTTTCTCCCCAACTTGCCTTTTGGTCATGCTGTTTTGTCACAGCAATAAAAACCCTAACTAAGACATAGTAGAAAAGAAAGTCCACTTGTCACATAATCAAAACACTAAACATACAGAAAGAGAGAATATTAAAAGTTGCAAGTGACATAAAAAGACAGTCCTTTTAGAATTACATCTGACTTCTTAATGGAGACTCTAAAACCCACAAGGACCTAGGACAGAAGAGATCAAAGATGCCAGTCCATATTACTATACCCAGAAAACTTTCAAATACCCTATATTGAGAAAAGAATATATTTCATGATAAAGTCAAATTTAAACAATATTTACAAATCAAGCCATACAGAAGGTACTAGAAGGAAAATCTCAACTCAAGAATATCTACTACACCCATAAAAACACCCAAAAAATAGTCTCACACTAGTAAAACCAAAAGAAGGTAAGCACATGCACATACACACACACACACACACACAACCACCACCACCACCACCACAGCCATAGCCATCAACACCACCAATAGTAGAAATTAACAACAATTGATCATTGATATCTCTCAATATCAATGAACTCAATTCCCCCAATAAAATGGATAACAGAATGGATATGCAAACAGGATCCATCTTCTGCTGCATATAAGAAACACATCTTAAGAGGAAAGATAGCCATTACTTCAGAGTAAAGTGTTGGAAAAAAAAATTTCCAAGCAAATGGATCTAAGAAGCAATCTGTTTTGGCCATTCTAAGATTTAAAAAATAGATGTGAAGCCAAAATTCATCAAAAGAGATGAGGAAGTACAATTCATACTCATCAAAGGAAAAATCCACCAAGAAAATGTTTCAGCTCTCAACATCTATGTCTCAAACTCAAGGGCAACCGGGTTTATAAAACCAACATTACTAAAATGTAAATAACACATTGACCCTCACACATCAGCAGTGGGTGATATCACTACTCCACTCTCAACAACAAACAGGTCATCAAGCCAAAAACTAAACATATAAATACTGGAGGTAACAGCTATTATAACCAAAATTGACCTAACACATATCTGTAGCTGGCTGTTTCTTTGTGGGGCACAGACAAGCTCTCAAAACATGACACTGAAATTTGTTATTTCATTTTGAATGTTCAGCCTAGCTTAGGTTTGTTTCTGGCTAACTCTTTTTAACTTAAATTAACCTGTTTCTCTTTATCTACATGTTGCCTTGGGGCTTTTTACTTTTCTTTCCTTCTGTTTATCTTTCAGGGCTTCTAGGGTCTGTTGTCTTGCAGCTGCCTGGCTTCTTGCCCTGGACATGCCCCTTATTCTCTTCTCCTTCTCTTCTTCTTTTATTCTTCTTCCAGGCCAAGATTTCTTCTCCTATTTATTTTCTTTGTCTTCCAGCCCCACCTATCCCTCTTCTGTTTAGCTATTAGTTGTTCAGCTCTTTATTAGACCAATAAGGTGAAATAGTCAAGGTAAAAAAAAATGCAACACATTTTTACATAATTAAACAAATACAGCATAAAGAAATGTAACACATTGTTACATAGTTAAAACAACATTCTACAACCAGACATTCAAAGAAGAGCTGATACCACTAATCCTCAAACAATCCCACAAAACAGAACCAGAAGTGACACTGCAAAATTCATTTTATAAGGTCACAGTCACCCTGATAAACCAACCACACAAAGATGCATGCAACAAGGAAAGAGAATTACAGACCAATTTTTATCATGAACATAAATGTAAAAATACTAAATAAACTACAAACAGAATCTAAGAAGACATCAAAAAGACCATCCACTGTGACCAAATAGGCTTCTTTGCAGAATTGCAGAAGTGGATTTACATGTGAAAATCAGTCAATGTAATACACCATATTAAGAAATTGAAAGGAAAAAAAATGGCCGTTTTATTAGTTGGTGAAGAATCCATTAATAAAATCCAGCACCCATTCATCATAAAATTGCTACAAAGAATAGGTAGATTTACAAGGAATATACCTAAACACAATTAAATCAATAGACAGCAAGTCTATAGCCAGTATCAAATTAAAGGAGAGAAACACATAGCAGTTCCATTGAAATCAGGACCATTACAAGGCTGTTGTTCTTTCCATATCTATTCAATATACGACTTGAAGTTCTACATAGAGCAGTAAGACAATTGAAATACATTAGGGGGATATAAATTGGAAAGAAAGAAGTTAAAGTATCAATATTTGCCTATGCTATGATAATGTACATAATTTGACTCAAAAAATCACTGATAGACACCTTCAGCAAAGAAGCTGCATACAAGATCAACTAAATAAATCAGTAGCCTTCCTATATACAAATGACAAGCTATCTGAGAAAAACTTGGAGAAACAACACCCTTCAAAATAGCCACAAACAATATAAAATAACTTGGGTAACTCGAGTCAAGCAAGTGAACGACTTGTATGACAAAAACTTCAAGTTTTCGAAGAACAAAATTGAAGAAGATATCAGAAAATGCTCATGGATCAGTAGGATCAATATAATAAAAATAAATATCTAACCTACCAAAAGCTGATGTGGGAGGGTCTTCTGTTTTGTGTTGATTTCATTGGTTAATAAACTGCCTTAGCCATTTGAAAGGCCAGCCTTTAGGTGGGTGGAGTAGACAGAGCAGAATGCTGGGAGGAAGAGGGAAGTGAGGCAATAGGCATGCCTCTCCTCTCTGGGTCAGCCGCCATGGAGCCAGCTGCCAGGTCAGACATGCTGAATCTTTCCTGGTAAGCCACTACCTCCTGGTGCTACACAGATTATTAGAAATGGGTTAATCAAGATGTGAGAGTTGGCCAATAAGAGGCTAGAAATAACGGGCCAGGGAGTTTTTAAAAGAATACAGTTTCCGTGTAATTATTCTGGGGCTAAGCTAGCTGTGCAGGAGCTGGGCAGGATGAAAAGCAGGCCTGCCAGCGCCTCATCACTACAAAAGCAATCTAGAGATTCAAAGCAATAACTGCAAAAGACCAACACGACCTTTACAAACATTGAAAGGACAATACTTATATTCACATAAAAACAAAAGTCCAGGATAGCTAAAATAATCCTGAATAATAAAAGAACTTCTGGAATTACCATAATTACTCATTTCAAGATGTACTACAGAGATAAAGTAATAAAAACTACATGGTACTGACAAAAACACACAGACAGGCTGATCAATGTATTAAATCAGAAACCTAGACATAAATCCTATGGACACATGATTTTGATAAAGCCAGAAAAACACAATGAAAAAAGGAGTGCCTGATAGAAAAAAAAAGTGAGGGAATAGCCTTGCATTCACTGATGACAACTTCTTGCAGCACTGATGACAACTTCTTGAACCGAAGTGCAGACACTAAGATCAGCAATTAATAAATGTGACCTCCTGAAACTGAAAACTTCTGTAAGATAAGAGACATCATCAATAGGACAAACGATCAGTCTACAGAATGGGAAAAGATTTTTACCAATTCAATAGCCAATAAAGGTCTAATATCCAAAATGTATAAAGAATTCCAGAAACTAGGTATCAAAAGTCATTCAATTTTTAAAAACGGAATACAGATCTAAAACAAAAAATTCTCGATAGGCAAAATTCAAATGTCCAATAAATAGGTAAAGAAATGTTAAACACAAAAAAATAAAAAAAAGAAATGTTAAACAATCTTAACTTCCAGGAAATTTTTATTTGAAATTACTTTGGGATTCCATCTTATACTTTTTTGGTGGCTAATTTAAAAACACAAGTGACAGTTCACACTGGAGAGGATATGGAATAAGGGAAACACTCCTCCAATGCTGGTAGGAGTACAAATTTGTACAGCCACTTTGGAAATTAATAAGGTGGTTTCTCAGAAAATTGGTAATAGATCTACCTCAACACCCAAATATACCACTCCTGAACATATACTGAAAGGATACTGAATCCTACCACAAGGATCAACTATGTTCATAGCAGCTTTATCTCAAATACAGAAACTGGAAATCACCTACATGTTCCTCAACTGAAGAATGGATAAGGAAAACGTGGTACATTCACACAGTGAAGTATTACTCAGCTATTAAAAAATCATATCATGAAATTTGCAGAGAAACGAATAAAACTAGAAAATAATCATCCTGAATGGTGTCACCAGGACCACAAAGACAAACATGGTATAAACTTACTTATAAGTGGATATTAGCTGTTAAGTAAATGACAGTTATGCTACGATCCACAGATCCAGAACAGACAAGAAACAAGGAGAACTCTAAAGGGGAGTGCATGGATCTCCCTGGGAAGGGGAAATAGAATAGATTTTGTGGTTGGATTTGGGGCAGGTGGGGACAGGACAAAGAGGAATCAGGTTTGGGGAGGGATGGGAGAGAGTACTGGTATCAGCTATTCGAACTGGAGGGCACCTGGGGTCTAGAACTCCAGGGAGCACAAGCTGAAAAATCCACTAAACATATTCCCTCTGGGCTCACAGAGAATGAAACAGCAAATGGGGAGCCTGCATGAGTCTTCTCTAAGTCCTCTGCAAATGTTAATTCTGTTGGCATTGTGTTTGGGGGTGGCTCCTCACAGTGGGAATGGAGGGGTATCTCTTACTCTTTTGCCTGTTTTTGGAACACTTTCTCTCCTACTGGATTGCCTTGCTCAGTTTTGAAGTAAGGATTTGTGCCTACTCTTACTGTATTTTTGTGCTGTGTTCAGTTGATGTCCCTGGAAGGCCTGTACTTTTCTGTGGTAAGGTTGCAGGAGGGAGTGGATCTGGGACAGAGTGGAGGTAGGGGAGAATTGGAAGGAGTTGAGAGAAGGTAATCAACAGTCCGGATACGTTGTATGAGAAAAGTATAGATAACAAAATTTTGTTGCATACTCTAGATTTTGTCCTTTCTTTTTATTTCTATGAAAGCACTTAGAGTTTCCTATTCCATTCATTCACAGATGTCACTTGTATAGCAGGTCAAAATTAACTTCTTGTCTTTGGCTATTTGTTGAAAGGATGCTTTTCAATATGGCTATATATGGAAGGCATAGTTATCAACATTATTGTATTACCAGCATCAGTATGTTCCTGAATAAATCACACTACTTTTATCTTAGAGTGCTCTCCCATCTTTCTTATGGAAGGAGGTATTTAAAAAGGCAGGAGACAACTGACAAGAAAGAGGGCTCGTCCATGAAACACTATCTCGTGAGTATGATACAGCAAGGAATAGTATAAAATTAGAAAAAATCATTTGCCTACATAAGATTAATACAAGACAAAGCCAGAAAAACACTCACAGAGTAATAGATGAAAGAGGACTTGTGGAGCCATATATCAAGAGGAGCTGATAAGAAGAGGCTTCCAGAAGCCTGCTGGAAGACAGGAAGTCATTATATTCAGTGGGGTAGTCACAGGACAGCTCTTCATGTTATACAGGATGCATTCTCACCACCTATACCCACTCAAGGAGCCCTGGTCAAACCTAGGGTCCCAAAGCAAAAACAAACAAACAAACAAAAAACAAAAAAGAAAACAAAACTAAAACTTAAAAACTAAACCAAATCAAACCAAACAAACAGAAAATCCCCAAAGTCATGAGACTATGCGGAGGTTTTTGTGAAGGGAAGAAGTGTGGGTAGGATTTAGAGAGAGGGGTGATGAGTGCGGTCAGAATTAATTAAATGAATGTATGAAATTTGAGTAAATACATTTTAAAAACTCATATTTCTTTCCTTTTAGACTTATATATTCATTTTTATTTTTAATTATATGTTTTTATGTGTGTTTGTGTATGGGTATGTACATGGATACAGGTATCCATGGAGGCCAAAAAAGACATAATATCCTCTCGATCTGGGATTATAGGTAGTCATGTGCTGTTTGACATGCACGTCTTCTACCAGAGCAGTACCTGTTCACAACCAATGGGTTATCTTTCCAATCTTTCAAAGTTAATGTTTCTTATTAAACGGTAATCAGGAGATAACTATCATTGCCCAAATTTTATTATGTTATTACATAATCTCCCAGAATCTGTACTCATACAACTAAAGGACCAATAAATCAATTAGTATCCTAAAGCCCACCAATTATTAGTACAGCTATGGTTTAAATTTTCATCTTGGCTTAAACAAATGTTTCTTCCCACAATATTTTCACCTAATATATTCTACTGGTGACTTACCTATGCTTCATATTTATTCTTTTGTATGCCTATAGGTTTTCAAAATCTTATGCTATTGCTTAAGTATCCTAGAGAATTTCACCTGCACAAATCTCACAACCCCACCAGCAGTGCAGTCTTCCTCTAGAAAAAAAAATTTGCCTGAAACTAGTATACCACAATAAACACAAAAGGAAAGAAATATACATATATATTAATTTAAAATTAATTTAAGATCATCTCATCATATGGGCAGTATCATAAGACTAATTTACTCTTAATCTATAGATTGTGAAGAATTTTGTTAATCTCAATTGATGCTGGAAAATTTTATATTTTGGGGAAGCATAATAGACCTCTTCATTAAACTCAAATTAGAATAAAGATTTTTTTTCTGAAAAATTCCTGGCCAGTGGAATTATGTAGTTTAATTGAGATCTAGTATCTAGCTTGTCAAATCTTACTATTTCATGTCTGTTAGAGTGAAATTTAGTTTAGCCTAAATTACACTATTGATTTAGTAATTTGGTTTTAATTAGTTATATTCACTTAATTGTTTCTAGGTCTGTCATGACATTTAAAAACGGAGTTGTGGAAATTTACTCCACAGTTTGTGTCTCTTTTTAAAAATTGATCACTTCTACTCAGAAAGTTTATGTAGAACAATTAGTCAAATGAATCTTTTCTAATTGATTTTTACATGTATGCTTAAAGAGTGGGTGCCATATGCTATAGTAATATACTCCAGATCATTGCTTATAACAGTCTAATAGCTGAAAGTCATCTATAGTGATAGAGGTGTATTTCACCTATCATCCCCTTATCATTCACATAATAAAATGTCCCATATCATCATTAAAATACTTTTTGTAAGCCAGGTCCTAAACATTTTGTATCAGGATCTAGGTGGGTTGGTTATCTTGAATCTCTAGTTAATGCCTGCTTCCTAGTACCCAAGATCTAACACAGGTCCCTCATCAAGTCCCACAGCCTAGTCTGGATTATCTCTCTTTGCCCCATCACAACCTTCAACCTAATGTCAGGAAGCCAACTGTCACCTATTTATAATACTCACCTATTCTCATTTTATATCTACCATCACAGCTAAAAGATGCTTGCACAACTTATGCCAGGGTCTAGCCCTGTGAGACTCTCTGATGTTCCTCTGCAGGTACTGTACCCAATCCCTCTGAGCTAGCCTAGTATATCAAGTGACTCTGCCTAATATAGACAGCCCAGCTGAGCCAGCTACAATCTTACCAAGATTATCTCCAATAAAGAAAAACCTAAAGCAACTCTTTTAAAATAATGATTGCAACAGTGCTGCCACTATCTGTCTTTTCAATATAGTACTCTGTGATTTGTCTTGAGGCCTAGAATAGCAATGAAACTTACACATGGCACTAGAAACTTATTCAACTACCAAGGGCTAGTGAGTTTATAGATCTTTGAAGAGGATCGATTATGGGAACTTACTAAAACAGGGTAACTTTTAACTGCATTTTAAATATTTATCCTTATATTCACAGGTAAGTATAATCAATTGGAGAGGTGGCTTGTTGGCTTCTGGCTGCCTGGTTAGCTTAGACACAAAATAATCACACAGAAACTGCATTAATTAAATCACTGATTGGCCAGTTAGCTTTAGCTCATTATTGGCTAACTCTTACATCTTAATTTAACCCATTTCTATTAATCTGTGTATCACCATGTGGCAGTGGCTTACTGGCAAAGTTTTGGCATGTATGGCTTTGGTGGCGGCTCCATGGCTTCTCCTCACTCCACCCTTCTTTCTCCCAGCCTAGCTTTCTCTGCCTACCTAAGTTCTGCCTTGCTATAGGTCCAAAGGAGTTTTCTTTATTCATTAATGGTAATCACAGTTCACAGAGGGAAATCCCACATCGGGTAAGTGTAGCACTTCTCAACATGAAAACTTCTCTTTTCCACGCAGAGAAAATAAGAACTTACAAAAAGAAAGAGAATAAGTAATCCTTTGGTGCAGTATTTCTGCTAAAGCTTGAGCAACACCACTTTTGAACCTAAGGTTCAGGCAACATAGAGAAAAAAAGCAACAGAAAGATTATACAAGCTGTAATAACAGGTTGTCTGCGGTGAGAATGAGTCTCACAACCATCTAGAGATACACACCATTTAGTCTCTACAACAATACAGTCTAAACAAGAACTAGAGTCCACCACCAACAGACAAGACAAGGAGGAAATCACACATGGTCTCCCGAATAGAAGAACTTTCCAATTGGCTATCCAGATCTAAGTGCTCAGACATGAAATCATACATCAACTAGTAACATAATAAGGCCTGAGCAGGCTGTGCAGGTTATCTATCTATATAATCAATGTAAATAGTATACATTTTTCTCTTTCCTCCTTCCAATTGCACAGATGTATCTTCCTTGCTCTTTCCCAAATACATTGCCTCTAGTCTATTTTTCTTTAAAGAAACATAGGAGGGGTTCAAAAGAAGAAAGAAAAATGGGTGCTGTGGGAAATGCTTTAACCCTGTAAGATTTGTTTCTTGTACTTGTTTAATAAAATGCTGATTGACCAGTAGCCAGGCAGGAAATATAGGCAGGGAGACCAGGCAGGAAGTAGAGGTGGGGCAATGAGAACAAGAGAATTCTGAGAAAAGGAAAGAGTTAGTCTGGAGTCATCACCCAGACTCAGAGAAAGCCAGACACAGAACAAGCAAGAGGTGACTTCCTTGCCAAAAAAGGTACCAAGCCCCTTGGCTAACACAGACAAGAATTGTGGGATAATATAAATTATAAGAGTTAATAAGAAGCCTGAGCTAATGGGCAAATCAGTATATAAATAATGTATACCTCTGTGTGATTCTTTGGGATTGAATGACTGCAGGACCTGGTGGGACAGAAAACTCTGTCAACAGAGGGCTAATGATGTAATAATATTTTAGTTTCAAACTATAGAAAATAAAAAGTATCCTTTTATGCTGGGCAGTGGTGGTGCACATCAATAATCTCAAAACTCGGAAGACAGAGGCAAGGAGATCTCTGAGTTTAAGGACAGACTGGTCTACATAGCAAGTTCCAGGCCAGTCAGAGTTACACAGTGAAACATTGTTCCAACAAAACAAAAAATGTGCATACATACATATAAGAATTAATAAATAAAACTAGTACAGATGTTAAATTAAAAATTCTTCTAAGATATTAAATATTAAGCATATAATATTTAAATGTTGTATACCGTGGCTCCATATGGTGTTTCAGTTAAATATTCTCTTTGTTTACTTTACAAGGCATATATAATATTGTATATCTTACCCACTTTCACAAAATGTATGGGTAGAATCTCCATAGGGAGACATGCAGGCAAAGCAGAGCATGTCTGAAAGAAACTAGCAACTCTCAGTATTTCCTGTAGAACAATATCTAATAACGCAATGAAATTTTGGAAAACACTGAATGAAGCAAAACAGATTTGTTTCATGGAAAATATCTCTGAGGTTGTACACAAAAACATGCATGTTAAAATTTTCAAAAAAAAAATAAATTTATAATAATCTGTCAAACTGCAAATTATATGCATGTATGATCTTTGCGATTTGAATGATTATCCAAAATACATTTTAGAAATTATTGTATATAAGTGAATGTTCTTTTAATGTACCTTATTCAGTCATAACTACTGAATGTTTCTGTATACTTGTCACGAACTCTTATGCTGGACTGCTAACTTTCAATGAGTATGTATTAAGAGATAGATTATGAAGGTATAGGTATTATTAATTATGTAAGTTCAGGAAAGCAGAGTATCCTTTATTATATAAGAGGACTCAGAGCAAACTCTATCTTCTGCAGTCAGGAAGAGTCCCTTTCCTAAGACACTAGTACTTTCCAACCTTAAGAACTGTGAAAAATAAATTTGTGTTTTTAAGCCATTAAATACAAGGTATTTTTGTTTTTGTAGTCAAAGCTGAATAACACAGTACATCTGTATGATTTGGAACAAAATTTGATTTCTTGTTGATATCTGACATATACTAGCATTTTCACACAATTTCAATCACACTGTATATAAATTGGGGTTTCTCTGAGTTCTATTACCAGTATACATTGACCTACAAATAAATGTCATCTACTACTATTGTTTTTCTAAATTATTTTTTATGAAAACTTTAATTTTTTTAAAAAAATGATGACTTGGAGCTTTACAAATCCTGTGTTTCAACTGTAACTCCAGTTCTATAGGATCTAACATCTTTGGCTTCTGCAGGTACCTGCACTCAGACATATGCACTCCCACAGAGATACATAAGCACCCATGCAAAAATAAGAAAAATGAACTTTAAAAGATCTCATTATTTCAAATATTCTTTTATAAGAACTTGACATAGTAGAAATGTTTTCAATATGAAAATCTGGAAAGCTTCTGTTTTCGAAAGCATGAAGCTTACCCATTTATGTATTTGTATTTTGTCAATAGTCAATAAAACAATCAATCTGGGTATGGCAACATACTCCTAATAGTAGGCCTCAGATGAGGAAGACTGAGGTAGCATGATCGTTGTGCTTATGGGCCTAGCTTAGGGAATATCTTCAGTTCTGGAACGTACAGGCAGTATAGTAGGGCCCCGTCTCAAAAAACAAACATACAAAATATTCTCAGTGTGCTGCACTGTGCTTTCTTACTGCTCTAACCATATTCAGATGTACTCCTTGTAAGTACACTTTTGAATCATCATTATATAAATATATTGCAAAATAATCTGTGTTTAGCTAGATAAGGAATAAGCGATCCTTATTGATGCCTTTTTGAACCATTATTACATATAAAGGAAATTAATATATAAAATTTTGAATACAGATGTATACATAGACAAATTACTGATTTCTATTTTCATTTAATTCTCTACATTGTAACATTCAGCTCTGTTAGAAATTTCTCATCAATGAGTTAATTCAGGAAAATCAGACTCCTTTTCAGTCCCTTTTCAGTGGAATAACAATGTTTACAGGCTAGACAATCAGAGTAATAAGTAATATACATCTTTTTATACAAAAATTAAATTTACTAAACTGCAAAACATACTAAGCACTGGTTTACTCCAAAGTACCTTTTAATAAGCTACAGAATTTGGGACTAAAAATGTTAGGAATTCAGAAGAAATACAGCACTCTAGTTTCCTTTCTGCTGCTATGATACAATACTTTAACCAAAGTCAACAGGGGGAGAAAAGGCTTTATTTATTTGGCTTGTATTTCTAATTCACAGTTCTTAACTGAAAGAAGTCGGGGTAAAACTAGAGGCAAGAACCATAGATAAATGCTACTTGCTGACTTGCTTGTATGGCTAGCATTTTATATAACCCAAAACCTTTTATCTGATGAATCATGCAATACTCACTGGACTGCTCTTTTCCTACATCAATTGACAAATAAGGCTATTTCCCACAGACATTGAGGTTTCTCCTCTCAGATGACGTTAGGCTGTGTCAAGCTGACAAATAAAGTTAACCAGGAAATGTAGCAAATAGGAATTCCTTTGTTCACTCCTTTGTTAGCCATAATATGAAATAATGTGGATACATTTATTAAGAAGTTCTTCATTTGTTTAATTTGATTCCACGTCCCTCTTTTCTCTCAAGTCAGAGTTTGAATGTTCTCTTATTGGGTAGCTATGCGAATGCATTTCAGTTTCTTAGAATTTGTTATTTATTAAATAATTGACTAAAATGCAGAATCTCATTACCTTCAGACATCTGTCTGTTTATTGTCTTACATTCCATCTGGCCTTGCATAGAGTAAAGTTGGTTGGAAGCAAGAATAAAGCACTATGAGGCAGATACACAGTGATCAAAAGAATGAAAAAAGGTTTTTTTCATAATAAAATTCGCATGTGAAGCAGGTTACTATCAGACATGGCTGTGAGAAAGCAGGCATAACACATGTTTTCTATCACTTCATAAAGAAGAAATTAAGAATTCTCAACTACAAAGGAAAGGGTAGGTTCTTTGGTGATGAATATTGGTCCTATAATTATACAAATTGTAATTTTAGTGTGATATGAGGGAAATTATATTGAAAATGTTGGATGCTTTCCTATTTCTTCTTCTATATTTGAATTTATACTATGTTATAATTGAGAACAATTTGATATATCTATGAAAACTCTCAAGTAGAACTAAGCATTTGAACAAAAAAATTCAACGTATACTAGCTAACTTTATAAGACAAATAATTCTCCACAACTGAACTTTTACATTTCATTTTTATATTATATCTTAAAAAAGAAAACAACTCTTGCTCATCAACAAACAAAACTTATTATATTATTTATTTGGTAAGTAAAAATTCAGTACAAACCTCATAAATGTGTGTATACTAATGTGCATAAGTGTGTGCGTGTGTGTGTGTGTGTGTGTGTGTGTGTGTGTGTGTGTGTGTGTGTGTGTGTGTTTGAGATAGGGTCTTACTATGTAGTCCAGACTGGTCTTGAACTAACAAAGGTCTTCTTGCCTCTCTGCTTCTGTCATTCAGATGATGGGATAAAGGCTTGCACATTATGCCCAGCAAGCCAGGATATATTTTAATTCCAGATGTTTCCTCTACTAGCTATATAAATCTTCTTGCTGTCTTAGAGTTTTATGCATGTTTGGTAATATATTCAATGAGAGAAAAAGTGCATGTCTTCATTTGCCATGGTGAATATTTAATAAAACAGCTACTGTAGTGCTAAACAACTGTAAACCAAGTACTTGGGAGGCTGCAACAGGATTATGAATGTGAGGTTACTGTGGACTATACACTAATTTTGATGTTAGCCAGGAAAAGCTAGCAAAAGCCTGTTTCAACAATGAAAAAGTAAATAAATAAAAATAAATTATGTAGATGAATTGGCATAGTACTTGAATTCTTATTAAGTACTTAAAAATAGATGATAGTCTACATTCTCTTTTGAGATCAATACAATCTAATTAAGCATTTAGGTTGTAGGCCAATTTAGTTCAGCTTAAAATTTCATCTATACATGTAAATCATACATATAGCTGAAACTAAACTTAAAATATGGTAACATTATATGTGTAAAAGTTTGGGGTACTGTGTATGTGTGTTTTTAGCAATTTCCCATTCTGTTTTATTTCTCAAATCTGCTCCCCCCTTTTCCAACTACCCACAAACACATTACAAGTATAAACAAGGATAAATTATAATGCATTTGGCTACAAATGGCAAAACATCCGTAGAATCATATATTAGGCAATAACACAAATTCAATTGCATTTGACAAGAGTGGGAAGTAGTTAGGCAGTTTTAGAATTGCTTCATCAATTCAATGACACTAGAGTGCTAGGTGGTTATCTCATTCTTTTCTGGACATGATAGTAAGATGGGTAGAACAATTCAAAACTAAAAAATTAAAAAGAGAGAAAATATTTTTCTATATTCTCATATATGTATATGTTCACAGAAAGTATTCTTATCAAAATGGTATCATATTTATGTACATATTTACTATATTGTTATTCTTATTCAGAAACATGTAACTGTCAATTATCCCAGAACAAAGATGTATTTTTAATAGTTGCATAATTTTTATCATAGTACTATAATATATCCCACCTTTTTAAGTATATTCACTTTTAATCAATTATTGTTCATATGAAGAGTTCCTAAATAAGTGTCCTTTCAAATACTGTTTCCTGCTGGATGCGATACCTAATTGATTAAATTCCTAGAAATAACATTACTTAAGATTATGTGCATTTTAACTGCAGTAGTCATTTTGCTCCCTCCTAAGGTTTATGATGTTCACATTTCTACCAGCAATATCTCAAGAGTATTGATTTTCTTAAATATCTGTCAGAAACAGATGTTATAATTTTAAAGATGTTACACATCTTGTGGATATTTTACTTTAAACTCACTCTAATTTGGGTATTTTCTTTTGAAAACAGGTTTCACTGCATAGCCCAGCATAACCTCAAACTCGGTAATTCTCTGGCCTAGACTCCATATTTCTAGGCATCAGTTTTTAGTATCAATATATCCAATTTAACATTTGGAACACATATGCACTACAGTGTTAATCAGTGAATATTTGGAATGCAAATGTATATGAACACTTTGTTGTTGTTGTTGTTTTCTTTTTTACCTTTTTGTTTGTTTGTTTGTTTTTCGAGACAGGGTTTCTCTGTAGCTTTAGTGCCTGTCCCAGAACTAGCTCTTGTAGACCAGGCTGGCCTTGAACTCCCAGAGAGCTGCCTGCCTCTGCCTCCCGAGTGCTGGGATTAAAGGCATGCACCACCACCATGAACACTTTGTATTCTAACTACTGATACTAATTAACTTATATACGTTATGGGAATCATTATAAGAATTTATAAGATTTCCTGGGCTGACATGTAACTCAGTTTGTGGAGCATTCCCTTGGCATTCAGGAGCTCTGAATTCCATCCCCATCATGATAAAACTAGGAGTGGTGATGCACATTTTTATCACATGACTTGTAAAATTGAGGCAGGATTTTTATAATTTAAAGGCCATTCTCAGCCACATAGTGAGTTTGAGGTTAGTCTGGGGTACATGAGACCATTTCTCAATAAACAAAACAAAATTTGTGTCCTCTGTGCTGTTTCAAGGAAACTCAATACAATTTATTGCTTACCAGGGACTCTATTTAGCTACTTAGTATTAAAAGTAAAATTAATCTTACCAATATTCAATTTACAGATACACCATTACACTAGATCTCTATGTCAGTTTTGTATATAGGTAAAGAAGTATCCATGCAACAAATGGGCTATATTATTGCATTTTAAGGCTATTTTGACACATGGCAATTCACTTAATATTGCTTTTTTGGGGTGAATTTATATAAGATATTTGCTGTATTTATCTTTTACAAAAATAATCTTTCCAAATTTGATGACCTACATTTAGTGTCAGTAATACATTAATACACATAAAAATTCAAATATACAATTGCAAAATATGTGCAATTAATTTCATCATTGGAAATTTACTGGCAATTGATAAATTTACCACTGTAAATGAAGTCTCATTGTAGATAGTTTCCAAACAAAGGTTCAAATCCATTCTCTCCTCGTGTGTGATTTAGTTCTGAATAAAAAAAAAAAAAGGTGTATAGAGTGCAAAAGTAAAAGTATAAGCCTCAAAGGGAAAGTGTTCCATATTTTCTTTCTGTTATGGATCCTTATTGTAATGTTCTGTCTCTTTAAGAGACAAGCCATGCCCACTCCCTTCCTGCTTGCAGCCTCTGCCCCACACTCTCTCTTCCTGTCCCCTATCCTGGAGAGCCTGCCAACTTTCTCCCCCCCTCTCTCTTTTTCTCTCTCTCCCCCTCTCTCCCCCCTTCTCCCCTTTTCCTTCCCCTCCATAACCCCCTAAATAAATATTCAACCTCACTCTGCATGGTGTGCCTATTCACGTCTCTGTCTCTTGCCTGCCCACCACGTGTATCCCTGCCTGGGACCAGCCACCACTTGGGGACCGGCAGCCATCTCTGCCTGTGACTGGCTGCTCTCAGGGCCCACTGCCTGCCACCACATAACCTCTACCACTACTTGGGGACCTACAGCATTTCTGCTGCCTACTGTAATGAAAAAAAAAAAAATAAAAATGCTGCAAGATCCCTGGTGGCAGTAGGCAGGCATGTAGCGGCAGGTAAAGGGCCCTGAGAGCAGCCAGTTCCAGGCAGAAATGGCTACTGGTTCCCGAACGGTGGCTGGTCCCAGGCAGGGAGACATGTGGCAGGCAGGCAAGAGACAGAGACATGGATAGGTATGTCATGCAGAGTGAGGTTGGATATTTATTCAGGTGGTTATGGAGGGGAAGGAAAAGGGGAGAAGGGGGAAGAGAGAGAAGAAGAGGAGAGAGGGACAGAGAAGGGGGAAGTGGAGAAGTGGGGAGAGAGGCAGAAGCTCCCTCTCCTAGAGGAAGATGGAAAAAGAGAGGGAGCTCAAGCAGGAAGCTGAAGATCAGCCTGCCTCAGTCGATGGGGGATGGAGTGGGCATGTCTTGTCTCTTAAAGAGACAGAACAATCATTACATTCCTATCTCTTTTTATAATAAAAAGGTGGAGGTTAGGCACCACAGGTTAAAGGAATTGGGGCAGTGGATTCTTAAGACTTCTTCCTGCTTATTTGTGGGTGTCATCTGTGGGAGGAACCTGAGAAGGCTGGGTGCTGGTCACATCCTGGCATAGCTGGTCTCTTTGCTCCTGTCCAGTGTTTGTGGTATGGAAATGTCTGGTTTCTCTTACACCTGTTTAAGGTATTGGTAGAACAGAGGACAAAGTTAAGTTTAAGAAAAAAAAATATTTTAGAACTAGGGAATCGAGGGGGGGTACATCTGATTTGTTTAAGGTAGATCCTTTAATTCAGCTCCCTGGGACTCACAAGAATTCTTTAGGTTTGTGAAAACAGAAGTTTTAGACATATACATTGTATAAATAGTGGCATACTTATGTCAGAATGACTGTGACAGATATTTTTGCACAATGAAAAGTATTTTTAAGACTATGGAAGGCAGCATGAGAGAGAAGTTTGATAACTTGTATTTGTCCTCACAACTTTATAACCTGCAGATCTTGTATTTTACTGAAATTTGTTTGATGAGGTTGTCCTTTTAAACTGACAAAACCTCTGAGCTGTCAAACTGCATCAGAGATCTTTGAGGAAGATGAAATTTTTACTTGAGTTACAGATTAAAAAAATGACAGAGAATTTACTTGGTTGGCACCCAGAGCTACTCTTCAGGGTCCTCCATGGTCGCTGAAGGTCGTATTTGCCTTTTGGTGTTTAGTGCAGGGTCTCTGAGGCTCCAGAAGATCCTGTGGCCTAAGAAATCTGTAGAAAGACAAGCTTACCTTACCTGAGCAGCTAGGCTGTCGATTCCAGCAATTCTCTCCACATCAGGAGATGTTCAGTTTAGATGAAAGGCAGTTTTGCCCAGTGGTCAGCACTTGGCAGTTGAAGTAAACTGTGGATGGATGTTGTTCTGTGCCCATTTGTCTTCTGTTTTCTTTGGAAAAAGTACAGTGATTTTAGGAGCCAATCTGTCTCTTTTTGTTATGAAAACTTTTTAATGATTAAATATTTAAATGTCATATTTTTGAGAACTCTGAGCTGTTGAGGATTGTTTATTAGGTATAATAAATAAATATAATAAATTGGTACTATATTTACTAAATATAGTAAATAGGTAGGTATAACTACCATATAGAATCTGCCTGAAGGGCTGGGTCTGAGCTTGACTGCATTGGCTCTCAACTTAACAGGTAAGATTTACACTCATAAAAAGGACAGAAAGAAGAAAAAACTGCTTGTAATAAAAGGTTAATGGCAGAACTTAATATATTTTAAATGAGGGTTGGATTAAATATAAAGTATTTTTGTAAGAGACTTAAAAGTACATACCAATTTAAAACATGAGACTTATTGTTTTTGTAGTCTGAAATGAGATGCAATAAACAATTATAACATTAAGCATAGGTACATTTAAGTTACATGTATGATCACACAGAGAAAGAGAGTAAACAGGAATTGGGCAAAGTGGATGCTCTTGGTGGGCCCTACCAAAGGCATGACACTGTGCAAAACACATGCAAGAGAGTCAACAAGAGGAATTTAGTGAAAAAAAATAAGTAAACCAGAGGACAAGGCAGGGCATACGTCAATAAAGATGGGAGAACTTGGTCACTTGACCTGGCTCTCAGCCAAGATGGTGGTGAAGTCACCTGACCCCAGTCAAAATGGCAGCAGCCACATATTGTATGGAAAAGCCACTCAGTTAAGATGGCAGTGAAGTCACCTGACCCCAGTCAAAATGGCAGCAGCCACATGTTATATGGAAAAGCCACTCAGTTAAGATGGCGGTGAAGTCACTTGACCTCAGTTAAGATGGTGGTGAGGTCACATGACCTCAGTCACAAGGGCAGCAGCCACATGTATGAAAAAAAGCTGCTTAGTTAAGATGGTGTTGAAGTCACCTGACTTCAGTTAAGATGGTGGTAAGGTCATATGTCCTCAGTTAAAATGGCAGCAGTCACATGTTATATAAAAAAGCCACAATTTTTGAGCTGTAGGGATTTTAAGTTTAAAAATAAAAGAGACCTAGAGGTGTGATCCATCCTGTTGCTGAGCTGCCATGCTACAAGTCACCATGCCACAAGCAGTGGTGGGAAGTAAAAGGCTGGAACTGAAAAAGCAACACTATGCCACAAGCCACAGTGGGGAGCAAAAGGCTGGAATTGAAAAAAGGCACACCATGCCATAAACCATGGCAGGGAACAAAAGGCTGGATTTGAAAAAAGTCGCCTGGTGGATCCTACCAATCTTGTTGGCAGCAGTAACCATGGCAGGGTCCAATTGCCTGTGTGCTGACCATAGTTAGAAAGCTCACACAGACAGTACTCAGAAAGCTCCCATAAAAGTGGAGATGGCAGAGTACCTGCAGAATGAGGGTAAGTGCTAAGGCCTAGGGTTTTGGGACCTCTAAAAGTCTTCCACCTCAGAGCGGGGACAGACCTGGATGGCTTGCTATCCACAGCTGAAATTGTGAAAGCCCTTGAAACAGCGACACCACAAGGCCAATAGGTGGGGTATAAATCGGCATGAACACCACAGGACCCATGAGCTGGGGGTCCCCTGACCCTAGGTTGAGTGCTATGGCCTGGTTGGATCTGGTCAGGGTGACTCAGAGGCCACTCTGAGTGGCCTTTTACAGTGAGGGAAAAAAAAGATAAAAAAAATGAAAAAGAAAGAAAGAAAGAAAGAAAGAAAGAAAGAAAGAAAGAAAGAAAGAAAGAAAGAAAGAAAGAAAGAAAGGATCTAAGGGACCCGGGGCCTTCAGTCATGGGTGGATTAGCGTAGGGGCCATTCCAAACACAATTTAATCTTAGGGAAGCAACCATAGCAGAATGAGGAGACTTACAAATGGAAGCCGGTGGGGTGGTGGAAGTAAGAAAAAAATCTGGTTCAGGATCCCAATCTCTGGAGAGGAACTGGAGTGGGAGACCCTATCCGAGTCACGACACCAAATGTAATGGAAATATTAAAAATGTTGCAGGATCCCCGGCAGCAGTAGGCAGCAGAAATGCTATAGGTTCCCAAGCGGTGGTGGTGGGTGGGCATGTGGCAGCAGGCAGCAGGTCCTGAGAGCAGCCAGTCCAAGGCAGAGATGGCTGTAGTCCCCAAGCGCTGGTGGGTCCCACACAGGGAGACACATGGTGGGCAGACAAGAGACAGAGATACAGATAGGCATGCCATGCAGAGTAAAGTTAAACAATTATTAGGTGGGTTATTGAGGTGAAGGAAAAAGAGAAGAGGGGAGAAAGAGAGAGGAGAGAGAGAAGAGAGAGACCGAAGTGGGGGAAGGGGAGAAGCTGCCTCTCTGGGAGGAAGATGAAAAGAGAGAGAGCGCAGGCCAGAAGCTGAAGATCAGTCTGCCTCAGTGGCTGGGGGAGGGAGTGGGCGTGGCTTGTCTCTTAAAGAGGCAGAACAATAATTATATCTACTGCCACTGGGGATCCTGCAGCATTTTTAATTTTTCCATTACACTTATATTATAAATACACACAAAAGTATGTAGATAGACAAACAATCAGAAGATGGATGACATGAATCCAGAATGTGGCTATTTAGAAGAAAAGGAAATAGTAGGACCCCGACCATGCCATAGGAACACTGCCGCTTGCCTCTGTGTGGGTTCTGGGCACTCTAATTCAGTCCCTCATGCTGGCATGACCACGACAAGCACTTTATCCACTGAGCCATCTTCCCAACCGTCCCTGTCTTCCTTACTGCCATACTCACCTGAGACGCCCTGGAAAGGGATGTGCAACCCTTCTTGGTAGTTCCGAGTGCAGCGGCATAGGTGCCAGCCTTCCCTTTCCACAGCGCTTGACTGATGAGCTCTGTGGCCTGGATCAGATAAGCTGGGGCAGGTTCTCATCTTCAGCCTCTCCCTTCTCCTGTCCTCCTGGCTCCCAGGGTTCCTGGTCCAGCCTTTTGGACTGTAGCTCCATGGCTGCTAGCTCACTGGTGTGGGTGGGGCTGGTGTCTGTACTTTCTATAATAAAATAGGAATGATTCAAGCCAGACTGGCCTTCTTTCCCAGGGCCCAGCCCAAGATTATTTTGTTCATTAGTTTACCAAACTGTCCCCACTGGACATAGAACCTGGAAATAGAAAAATTCACTTGAATAAAGAAAACCAGTTGCGTTCTATTTGCTTGGTTTGGCTGAGGAACTTTTTGGAAAGGCTTGGTTTATCATTGCTGTTGCATACACGAGGAAGCACAGGCATGGGTGTGCTGTGGCACCCTTGTAGAGGCCAGGGGACAGTTTTGGGAGGGTTTGTTTCACCCTAGATGGATTCTGGGGATGGAACTCAGGTTGCCAGACTCACGAGACAAGTGCTTTCAACCCCTGAGCCATCTTACTGACCCATGGCCTTGAGGTCTTTCTTCCTCTGCCTGCAGCCATGTGCCACTTGACCTTTTTTGTTTGTTTTATTAAAGATGGGATCTCACTATGAGGTCCTGGGTATTCTGTAATTTTCTATGTAGACTAGTCTGATCTTGAATTTACATATCAGCCTGTCTTTAACTCCCTGAATGCTGGAATAAAAGGTGTGTGCCACCATAGCCAGCTTTTCCGTTGAAAAAGGGTATTACATGGTGCTGGAGAGATAGCTCAAACAGTTAAGAGCACAGGCTGCTCTTCCAGAGGTCCTGAGTTTAATTCCCAGCAACCACATGGTGGCTCACAACCACCTATAATGGGATCTGATCTCTTCTGGAATAAAGTCAATAGAACACTCACACACATTAAATAAATAAATAAATAAATAAATAAATAAATAAATAAATAAATAAATTTAAAAACAATATGTTTAAAAAATTAAAAAAGGAGAATATCTGTGAAATGATATGACAACATGAAACCCATCCCTTTGAATGATGAATATATGCTAACAATTTTAATGCAAACTGTCACATAAACAAAACATCATTGGAAACTATATTTCAAGCATATTTCATAATCTCTCTAAATACAGAACCTCAAAATATAACAACTTATTTGTAGAAGTGCAAATTGCCAAGTATAATGGAAATGTTCAAAGAAGTAGAAAATTCACTAACTATAGTTTTACTTAAAATGCCAGAAGCTACAACTGTAAAGCCATACCAATATGAATCCCTAAACATGAACCAGAAAGAGGAAAAATATGGAAAGGAGAAAGAGCTATGAAAAACTAAGGAATGCAGAGAATGGGAAAAACTATTCTGCTCAAGTGAATATCACATCAATTGGTTTCTAATACCAAGCAGTCAGCCCTGAAAACATAATATAAGAAACATTCTACAGACTGAGAAAGTTGTAAAGTTGTACTTCTGCATTCAGGAAAATCACACACACACACACACACACACACACACACACACACACACACACTCCTATTTATGAAGGAACAATTAATGGGGAAAAAGGAGAACATAAGTTTGAAAGCAAGGAAGAAGGGATATATGGGAGAGTTTGAAGAAAAGAAAAGGGAGAGAGAGAGTATAATTACATTATTATCTGAAAATAAAAGAGAAAATATATCTGTAGTTTTTGACTGGGATTAAATATGCATGATTTAAGAAACTCAAACATAATAGGCTGTTTCTAATTAAATTGTTGAAACTTTGTGAAATATCTTTGAGTTGTGACAGCCTTTCAACTCATAAACAGAAACACTGTTTTAAAATACAGATAAATGAACAGAAAACCAAATCCTTAAATGACTACATCACCAAGTATTATGAAATTTTAATGGCACTAAAATATTTAAAATAAATCAGCGTTCTTTCATGGTAAGTGCATTTTGTATACTATAAATTTAAAGGCATATTTTAGAATGTTATTTTATTAATTTATTACATTTAATAAGCTTATTTTGTACATTTAATAGTAAATATAATGTACTGATACAGCAGCTTATGTTTGTTACATAAATAAATTGAAAATATCAAATAATTCTTATTAAAATTTTGGATATGTGAATTGGATAGAATTTTCTGCATACCCTGTGAAACTTCTCAGCTATTCAAAGTCAATTATTTCATCTCATAAAACATGCAACTGAGTACAATATTCATACAAAACCCTTAATATGCTTTGATAGAAATAAATACAACTACTTTCTAATGCTTTCAGTGATCAAAAAATTACTCAGTGAATAGTGAGCATACTATTTAAATTCATGAGGTCATGATTTTAAATCCCCAGCACCCATGTAACCAGTCAGGCAGTGTTTCACCCACCTGTAGCTACAATACTTCTGGAGGTGGAGATAGGAGGATCACTGGCATGTACTGGCTACTAATCCAGATCCAGGCTCAATGAGAGATCTTGTCTCAAAGGAATAAAGTATAGAATAATAGAGTAGGATACTGAATGTCTTCCCCCTGACCTTTTCCTGTGTGCTAATGGCTGTATAGAGAAAAACATTTACACATATGAACACACTGAAGAGAAAAAGATCATGATTTTGAGGCCAGTAAAATGGTTCAGGGATAAAGACAGTTGCCACCAAGACTTGTTAGAAGGAAAGAAGGAACTTCCAGTAAGTTGTCCTCTGACCTGAACATTTGCACACAGACACGCAGGCATACTTGCATGTCTGCGTTCTCTGTCTGTCTCTCTGTCTGTCTGTCTGTCTCTCTGTCTGTCTCTGTCTCTCTGTCTCTGTCTCTCTGTCTGTCTCTCTGTCTGTCTCTCTGTCTCTCTCTCTGTCTCTGTCTCTCTGTCTCTGTCTCTCTGTCTGTCTCTCTGTCTGTCTCTCTGTCTCTCTGTCTCTGTCTCTCTCTCTGTCTCTGTCTCTCTGTCTCTGTCTCTCTGTCTCTCTCTCTGTCTCTCTCTGTCTCTCTGTCTCTGTCTCTCTCTGTCTCTCTCTGTCTCTCTCTCTCTGTCTCTCTCTGTCTGTCTTCCATCCCCAGTAAATAAATATAAAATGAAAAGAAACTTGTTTTAAAATAGTCATGCTTTCAACTCCACACTGAAGTCAATTCCCAGTCTTCTTAGGTTACCTTATGGAGTTCCTGCAATGCTGATTGTGCTGTCTCTGCTCAGTTCTATTTATGACTGCCAGTTGCATGTCATAGAGTGAATACTGTTGAGGAGGGAGAGTGACATCTGTTTATTTGATATTTTCTGTCTCTAGTGCCAAATGTTCGCATGATCCCTTACAAGTCAAGAATGAAAGCCTCAGATTTGTAGCAAGAGTTCGCTGTCAGTGCTTCACCTAGTAACAAAGGAGTAGAATTTTTAAAGTTTGTTTTCATCTTCCCTATTCTTCATTGTTTTCATACATTCCATGTCTTGCTTCTTAAGACATGGAATGGGTTTTAATTTCAATGGTTACTAAATTTAGAATACAAGTTAGAGAGATCCATTTTTCTGTTTTTCTCCAAGGAAAATGCAGAACACTAGCACTAACAAAATAAACATATGAAGCATTTACATTTCTGTAGTGATATCTACATTACTCTTTCTAATTAAAAATTATTTAACATATATAGGTAATTTACTTGCTTTTATATTTCAGTTTATGGTGTGTGCTAAGACTAGAAGACAGCATCAGAAACCCTGATACTGCAGGTAAAAGTGGTTGTGAGCTGCTGTGTGGATGCTGGAAATCTAACCTTGGTCCACGGGAACGGCAGTCCTGCTCTTAGCCCCTAAGTTGTCTCTCCAGCCCAACATTGTCCTTTTGCAGCCAAATTCTCTTTCTTCTTTCATCATCAATGCAACCACTAATTTGTTATGTATATAATGCTTTTATTTTAAGAAATTTAGAGTAATTGAAGTTAGGAACATTGCTCAATGGTATAATTATCTAAAAATGTGTGGGACCTTGGGTTCAAATACAAACACCATAAAAGTATACAGTGATCTCAAACACTTAAATTTATGCGAGTAGTTGCTCACCGATATGTGCCTTTCCACACAAGTTTTATAAAAAGCTTATTCATATAAGAAAAAATACATTTCTAAGTTTTTCTAGAAATTAAAGTTAATGATGAATTTTAGTTGTATTTACGATTTGATAATGTTATATTTTCTAATACTGAAGCTTTATTTTGCCATTTTCAATAGACACATTGTGCCTTTGCATTGTGTAGGTATATTTGTAAATATTTCATTTATTTTAAAAATTATATAAAGTTTCATTTTTACTGTATTTCTAAATATTATCTGGGGTATGTATAAATATTGTTGGCTTTTGTACATTAACCTTGAATTTTGTGAACTCACTGAAGTTACTAGCTCTAGGAACTATTTTTGTAGATATCATGGCATTTTATTGCCAAGTAGAGAGTCTTATTTCTTTTCCATTTGTATGCCTTCCTTCTGTTTCTTGTTTTATTAGATTAGAAAAAATTCAGTTATGGTGAATAAAAATAATGAAAGCAGAAATCTTTGTCTTGTTTTTAATTTAAGAGACAAAGAATCTAATTTCTTGACTTTAAATGAAATGTTTGCTTAAATGTTTGCGCATGTTCTTTTTAAAGTTCTATTACTAATTTGCTGAGAGCTTTAATCAGTAGAGATTGGATTTTGTTCAATAGTATTTTTGTGACATTTAAAATAATCATATGATGTTTCTTATACTGTTGACATAGTTGTTTACACTGATTCTTTTTAAATGATGCCTCAATCTTAAACAACTGGGTTAAATCCAAATTGATCATTCTGTACAATTTCTGTTTATAGATTTAATTTGCCAATATTTTGTTGAGGATTATAGGATTAAAAATATGTTGGAATGTGTTCCCTTGTGCTAGGGAGGAACAGGGTGTTCTCAAAATTTATACATGGAAGCTTGGAAACTTATGAAAACAGACATCTGGTGAAATAATTCAGTTGGTAAAATACTGGAAATGCAAACTTGAGAACCCGAGGTTAATCTCCATCACCTAAATAAAAACCAAAGTGTGGTGGCTCAGGTTTGTAATAGCAGTGCTAAGGTAACAGAACTATGCAGATCCCTGGGCCTGCCTGTCATGCAGTTTAGCCCATTTTATAAATTTCAAGTCAGTGAAAGACTGTGTTTCAAACATAAAATGAACACTAGAGATTCTGTTCTCCTCCCCACACCCCTTATGTGACCATGCTCAGAGATAAGGTTTTAATGAAATAATTAACATTTAAGGATGTTATAAAGGTAGTGTCTTAACCCACTGAATTTGTTTTATAAGAAGCAAAAGTTCAAATATCTCCCTGTTCTCACAAAAGGAAGAGCCATGTGAATACACTTGGATAAAGCAACTTGGCAACAATCTAAGAGGATAAGCATTCTACTGATACCAGGGATGATTGAAAGTAAAAGTGCTTTGTTAAGTATCATTGATACAAGGTCGGGTAGAAGTTCAGGTTCCTAGTAAGTCTTCCTGTCACAGTTGAAAAGAAAGAAGGTATCGGGCGATGGTGGCACACACCTTTAATCCCAGCACTCGGGAGGCAGAGGCAGGCGGATCTCTGTGAGTTCGAGACCAGCCTGGTCTACAGAGCTAGTTCCAGGACAGGCTCCAAAGCCACAGAGAAACCCTGTCTCAAAACACCAAAAAAAAAAAAAAAGAAGGTAACACATTTGGGTGATAAACCATTCTCCAGAGGTCTTTGTAAGACTATGTCTTGATTAAGTGTCAGTGAAGGCTTAGCTCAACATAAAGGACATAAAGGTCCATACTGACCTTAACCCTGCCAAAGAATGAGACTATAACATTAGTTTCTGCATCTGAGACAATGGACTAACAGCTTCCAATTTGGATCCATTGTAATAGTGTGTGGCAAATGATACAGGGTATAGACTCTTTTGGTGTCCTGTTGGAGTAAGATATATATTGTCATCAAAGGTTGTCTATTGTTAGACTTCCAATTGCCCAGACCCATTACCTAGAAAGAAAAAAAAAAAACAGGTTTTCTTAGAGATTTTATCAGTTGCACTCATGGAGGTTTCTGGGTCAGAGGCTTCTGCAGCTTTCTGCACAGGGTTTACGTGACACAGTAAGGGCAGAGGGGAATTCGCTGTCTTATCTTTTTAATTACAAGGTTCAGTATCTACACAATACTCCCCTATCATTTACAGATTCCCATCATTTGTCAGTTGTGATATGTAGAGGGTTTTTGTTAAAACATATTTTTGGTTCTGCTTTAAGAGAGAAGACCTAAGAGCTTCAATTCCAATATTTCACTGTTTTTGGCTTTTATAATACTTACTTTCTGCCTCTACAGTGATTATGCTAGATGAAAATATTGAATGACGTTAAACACGTAAAATTAACCATTTAACCATCCCTCATAGAACAGTAATCATCTTTTTTTTTTTTTTTGAGCCCTAACTTCTATTGGGGAAAGGAGAAGAAGATTCAGCACACTTGATTTTTTTTCTTTTTAAATTTCTAAGCCAAATGGTGTGGAGTTCAATCTCAATACCCCAGGCTTGCAGAAAGTCAAAATATATAATTGAAAATATTCCTTCTTCTGTCTATGGGATTTTTATTAGACTTTTAGAGATACATGGTCTTAAGAAAAAGACAGATGTGTTTTTTATTTCTTACTGTGTTATGTGTATACTCCCATTGTTTGTTTCCCTACATGATCACAGAATGAACTGTAATACTGCTTGGTAGTCTAGAAAAATGCTGCTTTGGAAGGGAATTACTGGCGATCATAGACTAAGTCTGAGAGTCCATAATCATGTGATATAATGCTTCTACTCCTGGCATTCAACTTTTCCACACATGTCATTCCAAAGTCCAAACATTTTTGTTGCTGCAATTTAGCCTTTTGAAATCTCTGTCATTCTAAGAATTTTTCATTCATTTGGCCAACACCCAAGAATTGAATAAGAACATGAAACCTGGATTTGGCCTACTTCAGTCCACTTAACAATTCATTGGTTTCAGAGAAAATCAGAATCTTTCTATATCTCAGTTTGCTGACCTATACAGTAGGGATTGTAGGAGCTGTTTAAGCAGGATAGGAATTACAAAAGTCTTATAACAATGACTGTTCATATGGTAGTTTTGCAAAGTGTAAGATAATAGTAATTTATAACATATTCTGTATACTTAATACTCTATAGGTTTAATTCCCTCACCTATACCACAATAATCCATCTTGTTTGGCAAGTCTTTCCCAGTACTCACATGGAAAGCTTCCAATTTAGGAGCAACACTGTGACATACTGTAGAGAGCTATGTCCTAAATGTAAGACTTCCTGCTTCCACCTGAAAGAAAAGAACATACAACAGTGTTTCTCAAACAATGTTCCAAGTTGCCGGGTGGTGGTGGCTCACACCTTTAATCCCAGCACTTGGGAGGCAGAGACAGGCAGATCTCTGTGAGTTCAAGGCCAGTCTGGTCTACAAGAGCTAGTTCCAATACAGGCACCAAAGCTACAGAGAAACCCTATCTCGAAAACAACAAACAAACAAACAAAAAAAGAATGTTCCAAATCACCTGCATCAAAATATTTAGGGATCCATCTAAGGTGGGGTGCCAACTTTTGAAATGACGCCTGTCATCTTGATGAACACCAAAATCCAGGAGTTACTCATATACACAGCTTGTACCTGTTCACATAGCTTACTTATTTCTGAAATGTTTATTCATCTCATTTGTAACAGTGAAACAAACTGAGTCTCTGAGTCTCCTCCGTGAGGCACTATCTATAATTTCTCATTGAACAGAGGAACCTATTTCACCTTTTCTTTTGTCATAAGATGGATAACATAGAAAAGGTTCAGAACTCTGAGACTGGAGCATGTTAAGGAGGACAAATATGAGACAGATTAACTGAAATGATGGGAAAGAAGAACACATGGCTTGTACATGGAATTTACACTTGAAGTGAAAGTGCAAAAAGTAGTAGAAATAAAATTAGCAAACTGTTTTGGGGCACTTGGGGGAGGGAACACTATGAAATAGTTCTTAAACGGCAGGACTTAATCAGAAAAGTGAATTCATGGCTCCCATTCTCAACAAACTACATTTTGTGGAGGGTAAATAAGATATTTAGAGTCAGTATTATGCAAGAGCCTTTATGTAATGCATCCCTAATTAATTAAAGTCACACTTAACTACCCAGTATTTTCATCATGAGATGTGAGATCTTGAAGCAAAAACAAACAAGAAACAAAACAAAATAAAATAAAAAACGATATGAAATTTTCCTTTCTGACTCCTGAGCTTCTATGAGCTAGATCACTATAGTTTTTTCCATTGTGTTAACATGCTTACTTTCTTCTAGAATATTCTCTGTTTCCGTATGTCCTTAAAATCCTGACCATCCTTCCTATTCCTAACTCAAAGATTCAATGTTCTCTAAGGCCATGGACCTCTTAAACTAATGATGGGAATTTGTATCCCCAGCTCCTCACTTGCAGTTTTCTACCCCCACTTCCTTAGTTCTCATAGCTAAAAGAGATGATGGTATCTCCAAAATACCCAACTTCACTTCTTCCTAGCCAGTTAGCACAATCCACCTGACATTAAAGGCTGTGATCAGTCATCAAGGCCTGGGCATCATCATAGGCAGGTCCAATGCTCTGTCATTTGACATGGTCTGCTCCGATGATTGTGTTGCAGAAGCACAGAACATTTGAGGAGGGGGAAAGTGATTCGTGGAAAATAAGTTACCAACAGCAGCAGAAGGCCTGTTAAAACGAACAGGAACTACTAGTTCCAAACACTTTTATTTTCTGCCTAGTTCAATATAAGACCTTAGTAAAGAGTCTTATGAGCACACTTTTGTTTTCTTCCACAGACACGAAAGATCACGGCTCTGTCTCATCCCATGATTGACTACATATTGGGTTTCAGATTTTATTGCAGTAGAGATTTGAAGGATATTTGGCTGCGGAGAAGGGGGTGACTTGAGTTTGACTTGTTGGATCCGGAGGGTGTTGGACTACTGGCCCTAGAGTGATGTCTCCCTGTTCCTCCAAGCCCCTTTCTTGCTTTCCTATGGCTTTTCTATCTTCTTGGCTTTACTACTACCTACCGCCCCCTTCTGGCTGGGCATGAGCTACCCCCTATTGCCATGATCTCCCAATCCTAAAGCTCACCCTTCCACACCGCCCATCGCTTCTGCCATTTATAGTCAGCCCCGTCCCGCCTCCTCTCCCAACACCACCCTCAGAGCCTGCCCCTCCCGCCCTGCTGTCCTAGTCCTCCAGGGACTTGTCGCTCAAGGCCCAGAAGTCCACTCGCTGAGCTGGCTGGCAGCTGCCGCTCCACTCTAGCTCCTGCCGCACCTTCGGCCCTAGCAACGATCCTTCCGAGCTCGCTCGGCTCTTTCCGCCCAACCGCGCGTTGCTCGCCGGGTCACGCAGCTTTCACCTCCTTTGCCGCCCACGCGCTCAGGACTCTGCAGGCTCCCTGCCGCTCGGTCGCCTAGCCTCCGGCTCCCAGCGATCCAACGCTTCAGGCCGACACCGCGGCGCCGCCCTCTCCAGCAATACAGGAGACGCCACAGCCCGCAGGGCCCTCTGACCGCTCGCCGACCACCATGGCCCCTCATCTAACAGGTAGCAGGAAGCGGAAAGCCGCCGAGGCAGAGGAGGGTGCGGGGAGCTCTTCGTCGCCAGGCCCCTCGGCGGTGATGGCGACAGCCGAAGCAGGCCAAGCCGAGGGGTCGCTGCTACTGGTCAAGAAGCCGCGGCTGCCCGTGGCTCACCGCTCCTTCGTGCACTACCTGAAGGGCCGGGCGCTGGGCGAAGAGGGCCACCCGGGGCTGGCAGGCTTTGAGGGCGACCTACGCAGTTACGGGGTCCTCAGGCTGCCGGAGCTGCTGAGGGAGCGCCAGCTGACGCTTGGCCCCCTCAACAAGGTGTTCGCGTCGCAGTGGCTAAATGCCAGGCAGGTGGTGTGTGGCACCAAGTGCAACACGCTTTTTGTGGTCGATGTCAAGACCGACCACATCATGCGCATTCCTCTGATGCGCGACAGGGTGCCCGACCTCTCCGGTGGCTCGCCCTCCTGTGGCATTCATGCTGTGGAGCTGAATCCCTCCAAGACCCTCATGGCCACTGGAGGGGAAAACCCCAACAGCCTGGCCGTCTACCAGCTGCCCACGCTGGATCCCGTGTGCCTAGGAGATTGCGAAGGCCACAGGGACTGGATCTTCGCCATCGCATGGATGAGTGACACTGTGGCTGTGACTGGTTCCCGCGATGGCACCCTGGCACTCTGGCAGGTGGATCCCGACATGTTCAATGGCAGCATCGCTTGGCACAAGGATGCAGGCCTTCCAGTGTATGCTCACATCCGTCCTACAGATATGGAGGCCATTCCCAAATCCGCTACCAATCCTACTAACCGCAAAGTTCGAGCCCTTGCGTACAGCAACAAAAACCAGGACCTGGGAGCGGTGTCTCTGGATGGCTACTTCCACCTGTGGAAAGTCCGAAGCTCCCTGTCCAGGCTGCTGTCCCTAAGGCTGCCCTACTGCAGGGAGAACGTGTGTCTCACCTACTGTGACGAGTTGTCCCTCTATGCTGTCGGATCCCAGTCTCACGTTTCATTCCTGGATCTTCGCCAAGGCCAGCAGAACATCCCACCACTCTGCTCCCGAGAGGGAGGCACTGGCGTGCGTTCCCTGAGTGTCCACGAGCATATTGTCACCGTGGGAACAGGCCACGGTTCTCTGCTCTTCTATGACATCCGTGCCCAGAAGTTCCTCGAGGAAAGATCTGCAGCCAGTCCAGACATGTTTCCTGTGCCCTCTGGAAGGAAGCTCAAGCTCACCTGTGGCAGTGGCTGGATCAACCAGGATGATTTCTTAGAGAATTACGTTGCTGGTGTAGAGGATTTCCCCAACGCACTCTACACTCACTGCTACAACTGGCCAGAGATGAAGCTCTTCGTGGGTGGGGGCCCTCTGGCCTCAGGCCTCCATGGCAACTATGCAGGCCTCTGGAGCTAAGGTTAGCTGAACTCCTTACAGTATGCATTTATCTTTCAGTTCAATCTAACTGAACGTCGTTTTCGTTTTCCACATGCTGTTTTAACTCTGTTTCTCTTTTTTTTTCTTTTTCTTTTTTCTTCAGGTGGAGCAGGTCCTGATTAACCAGTGTACTTAGCAGAAAGAGAGGGGAAGACAGACGGAGCTGACAGAAGTCGCTTTGAGAAATTCTCTGCACCTCTCCACCATTCTTTGAACTGTTCATACAGATACGTTCCACTAATTCTTAGCTGTGCCGTCTTTGAGTGAGTGATCCATATAGTCTATATGTGGAAGAAAATCCCCGTTATAATGTTAGACTTGTGTATATGTTGTGTTATTTTACTATTAGCTGGTTTAAAGACAGTGCTTTTAGTTTTCATCACTTATGTGTGATATATTAACAAGATTTTCTAATAAACAGAGTTTAGACATCTCTTGTGGAGCGCTAACCAGTTTTACGGCATTGTTCCAGTTGTAAAATACATTCCATGTTCCAGATTGCCTACTTTTGGAAATATGTCACTCATGAACTGTGATCATGGTGTATATAGTTTGTATGTTGTTGGTTCAAAACGCACATTTCTAAAAAGTTTATTATCTGAAAATAGTTGTCATAGAATCTTGTGTATCTATCAGAATCTCAGTTGATGAGGACGGTTTAGGTATTCAAGTGTTCAAGTGTTCTGCTAATTTGAACTTTCAAAATTAATCCAAAAATCAGTATTTTTCTTTCAAGCCTTATTTTAGTTTTATGCTCTGTCTTCTTATTGATCAAAGAATGTACTTGTTTTCACTTCTTGCCTTAGTACTATCAAGACTTGTGGATATATTTGAATGTTTGTGGTTGGAGTAACTTACACAGAGTTTCAGTGCCATCATTTGATGCAGGGATATTAAGTATAAATGTAGAATGTATGGCAGAGAGGGCAGAAAATACACTGCTCTAAGGTATAGACTGGATATTTTTGCTGTTGCTATTTTTCTTACCAAATGTTATATTTGAGCATATTTTAAACTTTCCAAAATCTGCCTATAAGTTAAGTTAAAAGAAAAAAAAAATGCAAAGAAAGAAAATGAGCCCATCCAGCTCACTGTGAAAGAAACACCCCCTCTTTATAAGCTCCAAATTAGATTTTATTTTGTGAGCTTCAAAGATTCATACTTAAAAGTGGGATATGTGTGTTACTAAAGCCTCTCATTCTGTGCCTCTAAAGGTAATAATATGTGATTGTAACAATGCAGTATGATTTTTCAGTAGAGGAGCTGGGGATTAAAAAGATGGGTATGATTGAAGAACTTTGCCATTCAGATTAATAGAGGTAGTGGGATGCTATACAGGTGTATTGGACTTGTTCTTAGGTGAGAATACTGAAAGTGATAAAGCAGACAGGCCTTCCTCAAAACTGGCCAGGATAGCTTAGCCCAGGATTGGTATTGAACCACGTTTCCTTTTCCTTAAACATCTGACATGGATTTTGCATTCGTGTTGATAAACTACATGCTGTTCAGTACCAAACCTAAATTGCTGAAAAGAGTTAGTTGTGAGTTAGATATACAAAATTAGTCAAAATTTGTTTATAGAGGTTATGCAGGTTCATTCCGCAAATTATACAGTTTTGCTACATATCTGTGCAGTTCTTTTGCTTGCATGTATGATTCCAACTCTGTTATAAGTGATTTGAGAACAGAGATTGTAAACTGCCATCTTTTATTTCTTTATTTGTGTACCAAGGCCGAACAAAGGCAATCCGTTATTATTTACTGATATTTTTTTTTGCCAATGGAAACCTGCACTTCAAATTGTAAGAAATATTTGCTGTTGCATAATAAAGAACCTTGCTGTGTGATTCCCTCTCCTGTTTTTCTTTAAATTTTCCCTAATTCATTTTCAGGGCATGTTATAGAACTTCATCCATTCATAAATACAGTAATATGTGATACTTAGAAAATGAACAAAATTTTACTTTTCATATATAACTGAATATTAATCCTTTAAAATAAATTGAGATTTGAAGAGTTCTTTAAAACAATTGGTTTATTTTACCAGAAATGTATTTGAAAATTTTCGAATATAGGTTTTTAACTTAGAAATAATTTATATAGGTAATTAATTTGAAAAAAAAATCAAACTATTAGCTGCCTATTTTCTTCTCAGTAGTAGGGTATTGGGGGGTTCAATAGAAATGTTTGGAAATAAAGAAAAAATCCTTCTGTATTGGATGAGATTTAAAATGAACAATAGAAGGTGAAGAATTATGCTGAATTCTTCTCTGTATTGGTTCCTTTTTTCATGTGGGGGGGTTGTTTATTAGGGGGAAGGAAATGGGAAAAGGGGGGAAGGGAGGGGTGACCAGCTTCTGGGGACAGGAGTAGCAGAAGGGAAGAGAGGCAGAGATGTGGGGGAGAGAGGGAGGGAGAGAGAAAGGAATAAAGGAACGTAGTGAATGTGCACAGAAGATGCTCTACGTGGCTGCAGCTGAGGACATATCCTGTCACGATGCCAAGAGCAGGCCAGTACAGATGCCTGAATACTAACAGGCCAGCCTGGGACTAGCTACTAGGCAAGCCTTAAACTCCTCATCTGTCTCTACCTCCAGAGTGCTAGAACTAAAGGTGTGTATCACTAAACCTGGCATAAATAAACCTTTTATAAGAAATAAAAGGTATCATTTATGATTCTGGGGACAAATTAGGAGCGGAGGTAGACACAATTAAATACATCTTAAACAGAAGCAATCCTATAACTTCATTAAATGAAAATTGAATTACTGTTTAGCTGTTATGAATGTCTATATGGCTTCATTTGATATTACATAATCAGAGCATATTCAGGTGACAAATTCTCTAAAAGTCTAATATGTACAGTTTTTCAGAATTCCTTGAACCTGGGCTTGGTGGTGCTTGCCTTTAATCCTAGCAATTGGGCAGCAGAGGCAGAGGCAAGCAGATCTCTGAGTTCCAGGACAGACTAGTCTATAGAGTGAGTTCCAAAACAGCCAGAGCTACACAGAGAAACCCTGTCTCAGACAAAGGAAAAAATCATTTTCAATGTTAACACAATCACCAGCTCACTTTAAACTTATGATTTTATAGGGTATATACCTTTTATAATACAATCACAAGATTTGGCTAAGTTTTCATAGCTAAACAGCCTAATTGTGATTGTATTTCGATTTTAGAAAGTTGTAATAATTTTTAAATTATTAAATTCTGAACATAGGTGTCTATTGCAGTAATGTACAAACTGAATTTTGAAATATATATGTATATATGTTTACAGTTTTTGTACTTATATAAAACATGGTTTGATCAAATCCACCCCCCAGCACGCTGCTTCAACTTTTCCAGAATTAGAAATCCTTCTCACTATATTTCTCTATAAACTTCATGTCCTCTAATTTCAGGCCACTGAATGTAATTCCTCCTGCCAATATGTACCAAAGTGTAGGACCAACTTCTGGAGGTGTAGTTCTCAACCTGTGAGTTATGACTCCCTTGGGGGTCATATATTAAATATCCTGCCCTCAGATATTTATATTATGATTCATAGCAGAAGTATAATTACAGTTATGAAGTAACAATGAGATAACTTTATGGGTGGGGGTCACCACAACATGAGGAACTGTGTTAAAGGTGCACAGCAATAGGAAGGTTGAGAGTCACCTACTAGGGGTCTCAGCCCTGAAGAAACTGGCTTTTCAATCCCCCAAAGTCCTCTGCTATCAAAAACGTCTCAATTACATGTGGGGCTTTGTGAGCGGCCCCTCAAAAATACCAACCTAGTAAGAGACTAAAAAGCACAGTCCATTTTAAATCTATAATATATGAGTTACCTATCATTGCTGCATGAAAAACTACCAATAACAACTCATTTATTTACTCCTGCAAGCATATTTCTGACTTAAATGTTTATTTTCCTGTGTTTTATTCTTTGAACTGAATTGATTTCTAGAATGTTTAAAGTAGAAGAAAAGATCTTTGAAATAAACATACCCACTGAGGGGCTGAGAAAATGACTTGGTGGGTAGAAATGTTGTTCTACAAGCATGAGGACTTGCATTTGGAACCTTAGAATTCACAGAAAAATGCAGGCACATGAACGTGTATGCTGTACCTGGAGGTCAGAAAAATACAGGTCCTAACACCTTGCTGACAAGCCTATTCAAAAAGGATAGCTACTGGTTCCAAGGTAAATTGCAATAGAGGAAATGACCAAATGTTTTGCTCTGTCCTCCACATACATTAGCAAGTAGCAACACACTCATAAATATACACCATACATATGCACTGTACATAAACACATACACACGCGCACACACACACACACACACACACACACCACAAAAGCCAGTGAAAGCAATTAAAGTTCCTCATCTAGCAAAAACATACGTGTTAAATTTAAGCACTAATGACAAACAAAATTTAATTCTCCAGAGGTTGATTTTCTCTGCCTATACTTAATGTTGAGCCAGTTGTCAAAAACATTCAGTTCTTTACTTATTTAGAGTGATTTTAGAAAACAATTCACCAAACCATCCTGGATGTTTTTCTCAGAGCTTTGCAATCTCTGCAAGCATGCAAACCTAGCTGCATTAAGCCTGTCCTTATGTGAGCAGCTCAAGGGACACAGTTCACCCAGCAAGAACATTGTGTGCTAAGAGGAACGGGAGAATAGAAAAGGCACAAGCCATAAGTGGTTGCTTTCAGAGATATTATTTTTAAATCATCTCAAAAGGGTACCTAGAAGTACTCATCACCACTAGCCTTATGAAAAATCCAGATACGTCTTGCTTTTGAGTTTGACATCAGTGAAAGAGCAGAGTGTTTTTAAGGTGAGTACTGCCACAAATTAGATGTATACGAAATCAGAGATCTTTAAATGACGTTCATTTTATATATTCAATGATCATTATTATCTAGGTCTTTTCTCTGTTTTTCTTTTTTTCCTTATTTATTATTCTGTGACATCATTTACAGAGCTAAGCCCTTATTTGAGCTTCTCTTGTGAGTTTTATGGTCTTCATTTTTAAAGTTACCAGATTATAATGGAGTAATTACTTGAGAGCCTTAAATACACTTCACCTCCCACTGAATATGAATTTTGTCATCCTGACACCTACTACAATAGGCAAAATATATGTGGTACTGAGTTATCCAATAAAATGTCAATACTTATATTACTATTGGTTTTGTATATTTGAGATCCTGGGCATTAAACCTAGGGTCTTGCACTTTCTAGGAAAGTGTTTCATCTCTGAGTTAGGTCCATCCCTTTTTATTTTCTTTTTTTTAAATTTATTTATTTATTTATTAAAAATTTCCACCTCCTCCCCTCCTATGGGCTGGAGAGATGGCTCAGCTGTTAAAGGCTAGGCTCACAACCAAAAACTGTATTTACTTCTTATACCTAGCAAAGTTCTTATTAAGTTGCCCAGTAGGCTTGAAACTTATTTTGTAGTCTAGTCTTTCCTTAAAATTGAAATCCCCCTGCCTCGATACTTGAGAATCTGATAATAGAGGTCTTTTTCACAAACCTATCTCATAAAATATTTTGAGAGAATATCAATCAGTGTTCAATGGTCAATAATGGGACAAGTTTGGAAGTTGGAAACAATATAAAACAAGGTACAAGTTAGCGATTATGATGATTTTTATCAATGAATAATGTGGCTAGTCTGCTGGTTAATCATTGTATTTTGTTTTTCCCCCCAGGGATAATACTGGATTTGGGAGACCAAAATGAAATGAAATGTGAATTATTATAAAACCATAAAAATGCAGATTTGAGTCCCCTTGATGTTGGTCACTTATTGAATCACCACAGATGTCTAAATTCTCTAAGCCTATGTTTTAATTGCTAAAACTCTCCATAATCTTACATTTTGGCTAATACATATGGGCATATTAATTCTTTTTCTTTCTAGGTACCAATTAATTTTGGTAGAGTAATATGTATTTTTACTTGATTATTTAAATAGTTTATGTCCAATTTGGAAAATTAGACATAAAATGCTGTAGGAGGTCCTTCTTTCTATGTGTTGTTTAATGTTTTTATTTATTGGTTAATGAATAAAGAAGCTGCCTTGACCTAGTTGATATGGCAGAACTTAGGTAGGCTGGGAAGACAGAACTGAATGCTGGGAGGAAGAAAGACAAAGACACAGAGAGACACCATGGAGCCGCCAGAGACAGACATGCTGAATCTTTCCAGATAAGCCACTGCTTTGTGGCGATACACAGATTGATAGAAATGGGTTAAACTAAGATGTAAGAGTTAGCCAATAAGAAATTAGAGCTAATAGGCCAAGCAGTGAATTAATGAATATAGTTTCTGTGTGGTTATTTTGGGGCTAAGCTAGCTGGGCGGCTGGGACAAATAAGCGGGCCCTCCTTCTGCAGCAATAAAATACAAGGATAAAATCATTTCTAAGAATTACAGGTTACTACTGACAAGTTAGTATCCATCATCTAAGATACTCTGTGTAAATATGTATAGATGTATACAGACTTATGCCATTACTACTCTAATGACAATATATTGTATAAATTATAATATGAACTCATTTTCATTCAATTAATGGCTCTACTTATCCCTCTCAATTAATATTCATCTAATCTGATAATTAGGGTACTATTACTATTGTTCTTATGATGATGACGATGATGATGCATATGTATATATGTATGTGAATATGCATGGACAGGCATATATGTGTCACAGCATACATACAGAGTGCAGGGGAAAAAACAGAAAATTTTACAGAGTAGGTTTTTCCTTCTAGTGGCTGACCCAGGTATTGGACTCAGGTTGTTTGATTTGCTTCACAAGTGATTTTACCATTGAGCCATAGGATGTTTTCATGTATATATGATCAGTTATAAAGAAGAATATTTGAAGTCATCAGGAAATTACTCTTATTACTAAAATTATTGTAATGAAATATTAGACACTTAATCAAATATGACACTGTATACTAATGCAGTAAATACTGATAACAAGCATTGAGTAGTGGCAATTTCTGTCTAAGTATATGTCTAATTTGATTATTTTCATATAGATGCTAATTGGAACCTCTTGTACAAATTTGCAAATAAGCTGCTCAAGCTTCAACTCAGACTAACCATTTTATTTAAGTATTTTCAAGTTGATTTGAACAAAAATTAAACAAGATAGTTGACCATAAAGAATATCTGATTTAGAAGTTTATGGTACAGTAGAGAAAGGATTAATTTTCCAATCACAAAATTTTTCAATACTTAAATAAAATGTGAGTAGGAGTTGCACCTATGGAAATTATTAAAGTGGTTTTTCAAATCTTTAAATTGAAAGTCATAGTCATAGAAGCCAATATGTCATTATTATGGATATATGCAACATAAGTCAAATCAGAAAATAGCAGAATTATTTCCATACTCTTGTTTCTAGCAGGCTTAATTAGACTGGAAGTATGCTACCCTGAAATAACAAGAGCACAAGGTTGCCTTAAATACCTAATTTAGGATCATAGATTCAATGTTTAATTGTAGCAAAATACTGTATCATATAAGTTTTTAGTTTAGCCATATGAAATATTTTCACACTATGTAAATAATTTCCAGAAATTACGTGGGAATATGGAATTCAATACCCTCTAAACATCATCTCCACTTTCTTTTTCCTCCAACTCATCTAAATCATAATTCTTTTTTTCTTTTGCTGGAACTTTATTTATTCTAGGAATTTTATGTCAATGGACTTACGTAGGATTTGTCTTCATGTGTTTTTCTTTGTCAGTGAAGTAACTAAATTAGCATAAAGACTTTGTTTCAACCATGTTTTATTATGTGACATTTATTTCCTTTATTTCCTTTAAAAGGCTGAGTAATTCACTGTGTAAACACAAAATATTTGCTTATCTACCCATTCTTAGCACGGAATCTAGGCCTCTTCTGTGTAGACTTTGGACACTCTAAATAATGCAATAGGCCTCCATAAATGTGTTTTCTGTTTTTCCACAGTAGTCATTATAAATGGTATAGGTATCCAAGCATGTTGGAAAATTGTTTTTAATTATTTATGCAATATGAATTAATAAAATAATTATGCTAATATAACAATACATCTTACTATTAAGGAAAGACATCAACTCAGGATATTATTTCTGACTTCTCAATTAGAAATGAATTGTTCTCAATGAGGCAGGCATTCTTTAAAGTTAGGAGCATCCAGCTTCATAATTAATTATAATTACATTATTTAGATTTTTAAACTTTGAAAGATGTTATATTGAACTGAAATAATATTGTTTTCAATCTTATTTGACATGTTGGAAAGTACAGTAGTGCATAATTAGAAGTTTCTATTAAGATTACACCCATTTGTATTCACTTTCAGTAAAAAGGTAGTAATCTTATTTATTTCAAAAGTGGTTTAGTAATTAATTGTGTAAAATACTAAGGATAATGTTATCTAAGCATTAAGTAATCATTTGTGTTTCTTACCTCTTTGATACAACTATTAGAAAATTTGCATAACAAGTAACCTAGAGAACTATAGAGATGGCTCAGTTAGAATTTATCATGAGGACCTGTTAGGATCTCCAGTACTGTCTTAGTCATTTTTTTTTCTCTCTCTCTCTCTCTCTCTCTCTCTCTCTCTCTCTCTCTCTCTCTCTCTCTCTCTCTCTGCTTTTTTTTTATATTTTGACTAATGCAACTCTTATAAAAGAAAGCATTTAATTAGGGACTTTCTTACATGTTCTGAGGGTTAGTCCATGAACATCATGGTTGGAATTAGATATGATGCTGTATCAATAGCTGAGAGTTATACATCCTGATCTGATGGAAGGAGGGAGAGAATGCGGGTGGTGGTGAGAGGGAGCATGAGTGGGAGAGGAAGAGTGACAGGGAGAGGAAGAGATAAAGAAAGGGAGAAATATTGACTGGGCCTAGTATGGACTTTTTAAACCTCAAAGCCCATCCCCAGTGACAGACTTTCTCCAAAAATGCCATACCTATTCTAACAAGTACATTATCTCCCTAATTCTGCTAATCTTTTTCAAAAAATTCTACTTCCTGGTAATTAAACATTCAAATATATGAGCCTTTGGAGGCCATTCTCCTTCAAATCACCATATTCCACTCCCTGGATTGCATATCTATGTAGGCATATCATAATGCAGAAATGCATTCAGTCTAATTTCAAAAATCTATCATAGTATCAACAGGGTTTTAAAGTCAAAGTTTCTTCTTTGACCCAAGGATATCTAACCTCCCGTGAAATCAAAACACAAATTACATACTTCCAACATACACTAGCACAAAACAAGGGCCTTTACATTTTTAACATATCACTTCTCACAGTTTCATAATTACTCAATTAAACATAACTTAGTTTTTAGGATGTGGTTTTTTGTAGAAATTACATTGGTATTTCTAATACAATAGTAAGCATAGATTATATCATATAATACCATGCAGTGGCTTATTCTCAAAAGCAATGCAAACATTGCTTAGCATATGCCATATTAGATCTAAGGATGGTTTAACTATAATGTTTTGGTACTATATCACAAAAAAAATATTGAGTATACTCAAATGTGGACATTTTATCTCTTGGGTTTCTGAAGAGTTGAAAAAGAAAAACAGATTTTTGAAAATTACAAAGGTTATTTCTGTATTGAACCAGAACTGAATGCAAAGTATGAATATTTAATTATGTAACAAGACAGATTTGAAATTGTTATGTAAAATGATTTCATTGGTTCTTACATTGATCTTATTTAGCTTATAGAAAATGGAAATAAAAACCACGTTGATCTTATTTAGCTTACAGAAAATAGAAATACAAAACCATGTGAGAGAGGTTTGACAAAGAAAATGGTTATGTTCCCAGAAAAACAACAAAGGTATAATATTAGATTTCTTATATTCATTCCTTTTAAGGAACTAAAAGAATAATTTAAATACCACAGCAAAAAAAAAGATTTTAAATAAAGGCTATAAGGAGCAAATAGCAATATTTTTCATAATATATGAGTATAAATTATTAAAATAATTCATAGAATTATGCTTTGGAGGATAACGTATTAGTCAATAACCCATATATTATAAGAAGCAATAAATTTATTTAAACATGGGAGCAATAAAAATATTTGCCATGTTAAGTACTCTAAACCTAGTTAACTACCCATGGATAGAGTGGTCATAAATCTTAAAGGAGAACCTATGACTACAAATTTCCCAAACCAGTGTGATTTCTAATTTCTTACTGTAAATATTTATTCTTATACTCATGTATCTCTCACACCTCACCAAATAAGGTTTTGTTTTTGTTTTGTTTTTCAGCAGAGGGTGGGAACTACAAAGATCCAGAACTGTTCAACATGCATAGGATATAACTATGAGATGCCTAACTCCAATTAGTGCAGCTTTAATGCAATCTCTTGAGGCTCTCAATGAAACACGTACCTTGACAAGAATAATTGACATGTATCATTGGTGGGAGAAGTTCATAAGGCCCCACTCCTAGAAGACCAGAGACAGACAATCAATTAGCTACTTCATAGAGAAGATGGATAAGCTCTCTGATGTGTTATGATTACTCAAATGGTGAGCACTAACAGTGTGTACATATAAACAATACTAAATTAACTTAGAAGATTATATATATATGTTTTTGTATGTGTATAACACTAATAAACATATACATATTATTAGTGTTACATACATCTATACATGTATGTACTTAGTAATAATTAAAGAAAAGGCTGTGATGATTTTGAGAGTGAACTGGGTTACACAGGAGGAGTTGGAATAGGGAGAGGGAGTGAAAATGGAAAAATATGATACTCAGATATGAAATTCTCAAGAAAATTCTAAAAGTTTAAAAAAGATGTCATTTTCCAATAACCCATTGTGAATCACAGCCTTTTCTGCAGATATTGCTTTATCGTGTCTTTAATTCTAACTTAAAGAGTTAATAGGCACTATTTTTAAACACTGTAACAAAAATGAACACTCATGATATTACCTAATAGTTACTGCTATATCTAATATGACTGCTTACAGAAAGTGAGTTTTCTTTTCTTCAGACATTAGTAAGAGTACAGTTTGTGCTTTTGAGTTATTTCCTTGAACTGTTGTAATGCACCAAGTGGTATTATTTATTTCTGTTTTATTTTTCTTTTCTAAGTAATGAGTATTGAACATTAACTAGGCAAGTAAGTACTTTATTTTCACTGAGGCATGTCTTCACCTCTTGGTTTGTAGGTCTTTTGTAATCATCAGGTGTTTTATGATTTTTTTGTTCTTTGTAGTAGTTTTAATAATAATATTAATTCTCTGAGGCCGGGCAGTGGTGGCACACGCCTTTAATCCCAGCACTCGGGAGGCAGAGGCAGGCGGATCTCTGTGAGTTCGAGACCAGCCTGGTCTACAGAGCTAGTTCCAGGACAGGCTCCAAAGCCACAGAGAAACCCTGTCTCGAAAAAC